>NW_028236634.1:0-9048 GCF_977035675.1 Penaeus japonicus | reverse complement strand
TTTTGGCAAACGAGCCATTTATTTTTCTATATTGTTTTCTGGTACAGTAAACGGAAATCTAATGACTTTCTTTTTTTAAAACGAGCAAACTAAAAGTCAGCTAAACGCATTTTTAACTTGTCAGAAATATAGCAATTCTCAAAATAAGCAAAGGAGTTGATTGTCAATTAAATTTTGTAATCGCCAAAATTTAAGTTTACAACCCTATTTCAGCAGTTTGGTTAAACTGTGCTTTAAGCATATTTATAATCAAAATCAATTTAAATATAGGGCATCTATTCCTTTTCACTTCTTGAAGTTCATAAAAGCTAGGTCCAAGTTTAAGTTTTTGCTTCCCTTCATTGGCTATATTAAAACTATTACCTACAAGTATGTTTTCAATAAAGGCAAAGTCGATAGGGAAGGGAATATAATTGTTTAAATAGGAGAGTGGCTGGTCTACATAGCGCCATTCAATTTATTAAGTACTTGATTCATTTTTTTTTCTATTAAAAACACCGCCCCTTTCTATGCCAAATGGTCCGGTAAAGCAAAAAGCCAAATAATGTAAATTTTTTTTAATACGGATGTTACTGTAAAACTTTATTCATTTTGCCATCATTAAAGTTGACACGCGCTTTTGCTGAAAAATAATCAAAATTGAAATCAGCATTTTTTAGGCTTTTATCAAACTGCTTTGTACTTATTTTTTTTCCTTTAGCACTAGAAATTTCTTTCGCTTTTTTGCACGAAGAGAAACTAATAAGCGCTATAGCAAGAAAAAAAAAATTATTCAAAGAGTTTCCTCGCTTACTTTTTGTTCTAAAAATTCTAAAACTTCACCAAGTTTTAGTGTTTCTGTCCATTTTTGTAACCCCTTTCTTCTTTTTACCTATTTTGTACAAAATATCACCTAAATGTTCAAGAAGTGTATCGCTTGGTTTTTCACTTACTGTTATGGCTTTTTGTTGATATTCTAATGCTTTCTTATAATCGCCTTTTTTGTAGAGTACCCAAGCATATGTATCTAAAAATGAACTACTATTTGGCACTAACTCATTTGATTTCAAGCTCATTTTTTTGCAGCTTGCTCAAGTTTTTCGCCACGCAATGAAAGATAATAACTATAATTATTTAGCGTGTAAGCATTGTCAGGGTCAAATTCTAAAGCTTTATCAAAGTTTTCATCACTTTTAGCGTATTGCTTAAGGTCATTATACACATTTCCTAGGTTGGCATAAACTTGTGCTTTAAAACGCTTTTTTCGTTCCAGCTAAACGAAAGGGCTCTTGAATAATCTTTTTTCAGCTGCTTCGTTATCTTTAAGTTGCTGCTGGGCTAGTCCGCTAAAAAAGTAAACCAAAGTTTGATTAGGAAAGTAGGTTTTGGCTTCGGCTGTTTTTTCTGCTAAAGCTTCAAAATTTTCTAAGTCACTATTTATAAAGAAAACTTGCTGCCAAACAGTAAAAATATCTTTTTGTACTCGAGTGATTGTTTTAAAATTTTCTAAGGCTTTTTCACTTTGCTCATTTAATTTCTTAAGTCGCCAGTATTGAATGGGTTTTGCTCTTAGGATGCGCTTCTATTAATAAATTAGCTAAATCGTAAGCACTTTCTATTTCTGCTTTTCGCTGTTCATAAAACTGAATGTATGAGTATAAAACGCCAATTTTTACATCTATAGAAATATCAGGATTAGAAAACGCTTTTTTTGAATAGGTTAGGGCTTTTTCTTTGTCGCCTTTTTTTGTATAGAATCTGACAATGATGTTAAGGCAAAACATTAGTTGAATCCCTAAGTAATTTTCATATTTAGCTAAGCTTTTTTTTCATTATTATGATTTAAGTAATAATCTGCTAATTTATTTTGCATATCTAAATCTGAAGGATCTAAATCTACCGCTTTTTTAAGTTCTGCTGTTGCTTTTTCGATATCTTTTAATTCTTCGTAAAGTTTGTATTTTTGCAAAGAAATGTCTGCTTGAATACCTAACTCTTTTTCTAATTCATCATAAACAGCTATAGCTTTTTTTAATTCATTATTTAAAATATAATAGTAGGCTTCTCGGTAACTAAAATCATATAAATCAGGATTTTTTTTCCTTAATGTTTGATAAATTTCTGCTGCAGCCGTGTAGTTATATTCTGCTGCTAAAATATTAGCATAAAACTGAGCATACCAAATGTTGTCAGGAGAAAGAGCTAAGGCTTTTTGAATGTTGCTTTTAGATAGATCATTTTTTGAAGCCAATTGCTCTATTTGAGACATCTCATAGTAAGCAGCATCTAATTCAGGGTATTGCTTTACGGTTTGTTGAAATTTTTCGTAAGCAAAATTTAAATTACAATAATTTTTCTTGCAAAAAACCTCAAAAAACAGGGGTTCACCAGCAATTTTACCTTGCTCACCACGCATTACAAAAGTAGGTTCCTCTTTACTCGATTTTTTGTTCTTCTTTTTCTTTTGCGCAAAAGCATTTTGATTTATTACTAAGAATAAAATCAAAATAGATAATAGCTTAAAGTTATGCTTCATAATTTATATTTGTGTAACTCCAATTCTTAAATTTTTTATAGCACCTGAGAAAGCTTTGTTTGCCAATCATAGCTTGGTCTAAGTTAACGTTTTTAATAAACGCTTTCCGTTTGTATTAAAAAATTTTTAACAATACTTTTCAATTGTATGTTTTTTTCCTAAAGAAACATGTGGGCCAATAATGCTATTTTTTATTACAACACCTTCGCCAATAAAACAGGGTTCTATAACTACAGCATTTTCAAATTGTGATGAAAATTGCAGCTTTTCACTGTTTTTACTGTTTTCTAGAACACGCTCATTTGCATGAATACATGCTTCTTTATTTCCACAATCTAACCATTCGCTTACTTCACCAGGAACAAATTTTGATCCTTTCTGCTTTAAATGCTCAAGTGCGTTTGTAATTTGAAATTCGCCTTTTTCTCTAATATTATTATTGAGTAAATGTTCAATTTCATGTTTTAAAGCTTCACCACTTTTAAAATAATAAATGCCTATGATAGCTAAATCAGAAACAAATTCTTGAGGTTTTTCTACAAAATCTGTAATATTATTATTGTTATCAAGCTTAACACACACCAAAAGCTTTTGGGTCCTCAACTTTACTTACCCAAATAACACCATCTTTAGTAGTATCTATTTTAAAATTTGTTTTAAACAAGGTATCTGCAAAAGCCACTATAACATTTCCTGCTAAGCTTTCTTTAGCGCAGTATATAGCATGAGCTGTGCCTTAAAGGGCTTTTCCTGATATAAATAATCCCTTTATATTTAAAGGGGAAGCTACATCTAGTAGTTTTTTTTCGGTTTTTTTTGCCAAATTCTTCACGTATTACAAAATTATTTTCATCAATGGGTTCATCTATCGTTTTGGCTAAACCTTCTACAAAGCGCTGTACAATTGGTTTTCCCATAGGAACCTTTGGGTTTTGGAATATTTAAAGTGTGGGGGCGTAACCTTGAGCCCCAGCCAGCCATAGGAATGATTATTTTCATTAGTTGTTTTTTTAGTTAATTGCCGTAAAGATAAGTAAACCTTTTTAGTAGGTAGTCTTTGCTTACTAGTTTTTGTATGATGTTTGAGTTTTTTAGCATCTATGTTTTAAAGTTTTTATTTTTTAAAAGTGCAACTTGGGTTGAATAATCATAAAGCGTAAAAGGTTTTAATTTGCCTCAACACTTATATGAAAAACAGCATCACCTTAGAACAATTGTGCTTTTACTCATTCCGAATATTACAACCCAAAAGGACTTTAATAATCTTTTAAAATTTCACCATAAGGCGAAATTCTACCTATAACTGTTTTGTGAGTTACTTTACTACCATTTACTACAAATGACTCAAACAATCCGGAGTATGGTGCACGCAGCCATTTGCTTTTTTCAATGATTATAGGTGTAGTTTCTGTATCAATTTCTCCTTCTTGCATTTGTAAATGTTTCATAACGTTTAACGCACCATCAACGCCATACCTTATTACAGTAGAATCAAGTTCTAATGATTTTCCACCTTCAAACAAAAATAATTTTTTTTTCCATTTTATTCATTGTAGCGAAGTGACTTACTATAAATTAGGAATTAACAATAAAGGGAGCTCCATAAACTTAGCTATTTCTAAATTTTTTCATCTGTTAAAACACATCTAATTTTAAGGAAAATTAGTTCTGTTGGCTCCGCCATATGAAACTAAATATAATCACAAAAGGGGGCTTTTTTCTTTAGTAAATTTATAGGCAAACTGACTTCCCTAAAGAACCATTTGCTGAACCTGAAAGATTCTTTTAAAATTTTCTCTTCCGTCAGAAATTCTCTTTTTGATTCAAATAGCCGAAAACATTAAAAACAGGGATGCAAATAATGGTCCCTCTTTGGTACGTTATATTTTTTTCTGATAATCTCTCTTATAAAACACTACTCCCGTTTTTTCCCATCTCCGGGGACACCAGCCCATTAGAAGTAGAACTGGACCAACATGAATAGTCGTTCAATAATAACTGGGATGCGTAAATTATTTCTTGTATGAAGCTTAGCTACTTCCATTTCAAGGTAAGCACTTTCGCCCTTTTTTTAAATTTTTTTACCCGAATTTACAAAGTAGTATCAACATTTTTTTTCTAAAAATTTTTAAAAATTCCTTTAGCAATATCCTTTTTTGTGGCGGTTTCTATACCTTCCAGTCCGGGTGAATTTTCTCAAGAACGAGCGGTCCTTTTTTAGATTTTAAAAATATCAACTCCTGCTATACCAAGCCCCATTGCTTTTGTAGCTTTTAGTGCAGTGAGTTCTTCTTCATCTGATAATTCAATAACTGAGGCACTGCCACCTCTATGTAAGTTAGAACGAAACTCGCCCTCTTTCCCTTGACGCTTCATAGAGCCTACTACTACGCCATCTACAACAAATACTCTAATATCTGCCCCTCCAGATTCTTTAACAAACTGTTGTGCAATCACTCTTGCCTTTAAACCATTAAACGCTTCAATAACAGAATTTGCCGCATTGTGTGTTTTTGCAGTACAACACCCAAGCCTTGAGTCCTTCAAGGAGTTTTAAAATTAACGGTGGGGCCCCCTCCAGCTTCTATTACATGGTTTCCCTCTTTTGCATAGTTTTTCAAATACGTTTTAGGTAGCCAAATCCAGCTCTTGCTAATATTTGTAAAAATTCTAAAACTATCTCTTTTGACTTACAAGTGCTGAGATTCTACTGCGGAAGACTTTTATCATTTCAATTGGCAACTACGGCCGTACCATAAAACGTTACAGAAGCACCTATTCTTGGTATTACGGCATCTATGCCTTCTAAATACTCGCCATTATAAAACAGTTGAGGATTCTTTTTTTCAAGTTCAATTAAGCATTTAAGAGGATCTATAACTATAACTTCATGACCTTTTTTTGTTGCAGCCTCTACTAATCGTTTGTTGAATACAGTTTGGGTTTCTAGATAAAAGGCAATTTTCATTAACTTTTTTTTTTTTAATTATTGTTTTTTAAGTGGGTTTTTTTATTTAAAAGAGAAAGTTTTTAATGAAGTATTTACCATAAATTCTTTATTCAAAAATTTTCTTCCAAGTAATATAGGATATTTCATGTCACTTCTTTCACTTAGTGATAACTCAATGGAATATTCTTTATCAAAAATAGATATTGTTGTAGTAATAATAAATCGATGTTCAACAGCCCCAAATGAACTTTTCACCTTTGTTTCTTTATAGTTTTTTGTGGTAAAAACTTTATAGGAAGTTTGGATTGAAGTCTAGTAGTTTAAATTCAATAAATTTCTCATCACCTATTTCAATCTCCTTTATATCATGGCTATGAATAGATGAAGTGTAAGCTCCTGTGTCAACTTTAACATGAATATCATACAAATCTAAGTCAGGAAATCAGTGGGTAATTCTTCCTATTGTAATCAAAATGATGTTTAAATGTTAAAAACATAAAACTTATTTAAAAAGGGTTTAATGTTTTGTTTAAAGCAAGCTAAGGTATTTAATTCCCATAAAAATATGGCTAAAAAAAATAAAACTAACATTATATTTACAACAACTATAAGGTAACTGATATTATAGTTTTGAGATGAATAAACTAAGATATATTGTTATTCAAATTAAAAGGCTATTAAACATTTGATAGATGCGACGAAAACATGATTAAAGTGTATAGAAATTTTTTTGAATTAGTAAATTTTTAAAGGCTTAAAAAAAATTCCAATTTTTTCAACCCTTTTTCACTGCAGTTTCTATATTGTTTTTTGTGTTTGTGAGCAAGTCTTCGTCTAGTTTAAAGTTATCAGCATCAAACAAAACTACTACCGTAGAGCCACCAAATGCAAAATAACCCATTTCATCACCTTTTTCTATCAACGTATTAGGCTGATAATTTAGTTAATACTGCCCACCATGTTCTCCCACAGAATTTCAACATACCCTCCATAGTGGCGGGCTTTAGTTCGCAAAACTTTTTTTTATTTTCAAAAAAATATTTCTGAAAAGCTGTTTTTAACCAATTGGCGATAGGGTATAATATGAGCCATCCATGCGTTTAGTTCAGAAGGCGTGCCACTAAAAGGAAAATGATAGCGATGATAATCATTGGGCGCTAAACGAAAAATTGACCATTGAGGCATTTTTATACTTCTTTTCTAGTTCATCATCTTTTAAAAACTCTTTTAGGGTAAATTTTCTACCTTTTACATAAAAACTATTTACTTCAGCAACTTTTTAAAAAAGTTTAATAGCCCTGCCATCGCCTGAGAAACAATCCACCCTCAATTGGGCGTGCACCAGGTTTTAATTTTCTATAGAAAAAATCATTGAATGTCTTAAATTCATTGATATTTTTTTCAGACTCGCTCATATCAATATTAAGCCCATCTACAAAAGCATTAATTCTAATTCACAAACTGGAAAAATCCATTAATTTTTACCAACCATGGCTTAAAAACGCTCTTTTGTTAATGGTAAAAACACTTTATTTCCAAATGTATTTCCATAAAGAAATTTTAAAAAGCCTTCTCCAGGAGGGGTTTCTATTTCAATGTTTCCTGTAGCTCTATTAATATATTTAATATTCATTTAAGTAGTTCAATTTAATTTGTAGTAGATGTAAAAAAAGTTATGCATAATGCTGAGCAAAAGCTTTCATCTGTTTTATCATGCTTGTAAGGCCATTGCAGCGCTGCTAGCTAAGGTGCTCTTTTAGGTTTATTTGATTAATAAAACCTAAAGGGGGTTTTCTACTTCTGCTGCGGGCAAACCTGAAAGTACCTTATAAGCATGGCTATATACCTTTTGTTATTACGGTTTTTGCTATCGCTTCGTAGTAATAATGCCGCCTTTCATAAGGACAAGCCTTACTTACTTGGCAGCCTTTTACTAAAAGTTCATCTACTTTATATATATCGTTGATAGGTGGCAGTTCATTTCCTAAGTTATTATGTGCTCATATTTATCCATAGCATCATCCCAAAAAATGCAAAATCAACTACTAACTCTTGCTCTGCGCTACTTAGTGTCATAGTTTTTAATCTTGTTTTACTACTTTAAACCTAAAAGCATCGGTATTAGTTTTTAATAGAATAAAATAAACGCCATTGGTCCAGTTTGTAGTATTAATAGTTTCTAATGTGCTATTTATGTTTTGGCTTAAAATAACCTTACCCGTAGCATCTACTATGTTGTAAGTCCTTCGTTGAAATCAGTACTTTTTTTTTGAAGTTGCAAAACTGCGTGCACCAAAATTAGCAGAATTTTAAAAAATTTTTCTTCATCATTTTGCACATAAGAATCAGCTATGCTAGAGAAAAAGTTATTACAATCGCCAAGTAAAAATTTACGATTTTCCAATATATCAAATATAGCACAGCGATATACACCATTAAAGATAGTGCTATCTGCCTTAAACAAGTTTAACGCTGCATCATAAATAGTAGTGTTAGGCATATTATAATACATGCTTTCTATAGCAAGTTTGTCGGCTGTTTCTTTATCTATATTCAGCAGTAAATCAGTTAATAATGTTGCCCATATTTCACCCTTTAAAATAGATGTTTTGCCCTAGCGAAATATCTAAACTTGTTTTTGCAGAATTAGGAAACGCCTGGGCCCAAAAACCCCATTGTGTCCCTCCCATAAAACACCAAACCCAATTAAAATTACTTAATCCATAAGAATGAAATTTTCTATATAATCACCCAAAACCTTCATCAATAGCATTTCGTTATTCCTACCCTTACTGCCTGGGGATGCAAAGTAACTGATAGCGTGCCCCTATTCATGAATAACCACATCTGCGTCTTCAGAATCATCTACACCACCTTGCCCCAAAAAATAAGAGTGCGGCGATTGTTGAGGTAAAAAATGAATTATCAAACCCATTGTTTCCGTGTGCGTCCAATAAAACAAGCTGAGCAAACTAAGTCAGTAAAACCAAGCTTTCCCAGTATGCTTTATAATTGCTTAAATGATAAAGTGTGTTAACGTCTTCAAAAGCTAATTCGTTTCTAGTAAAGTTAAAGGTATCTGTTGAGCTAGTAGCTATATTAGTTACTGGCGGACTCACTTCAGCTATCTGGAAAGCACTATTTTTTAAACTAAAAGACCCGCCCGGGAAAATTTTACAGGCAAAAGTTGCGCCTTCTTGTTATTAGCTAGGCTTATATAATTATATTTATCAAATAATTAGTTGTGTTTCATTCACTGCTAAATTATTTGAGATAGCCGTGTTATAACCAATAATAGCACCTAAGCCATTGAAGCGTACTTCACTTAAATATTGAAAAATAGTACCTCCACTAAATGAGTTTACATAGCTTTCAGCATCAATAGCAAAAAGCTGCCGTTTAAGGTGTAATCAGTAGCCATTAAAACGTTACAGTACTTGAATTGGGGTTAGTATGCTTTAAGTAGCAAAGCTGTTGTATCTCTTGCTTTATGAATCTTGAAAAAGCCCACCATAATTTTGCCCAGAAGTGCTTAGCGGGGGGCGGGTTAAACACCCTTTTAAAATGCACCCCGGGTACTGCA
>NW_028236633.1:0-8823 GCF_977035675.1 Penaeus japonicus | reverse complement strand
CTCGGCCGCCTTCGCCCGCCTCGCTCTGCTTATGGCCTCCACCTCCTCGGGTCGTTCAGTCGAAGTCCTCCATCAGCTGGTCCAGGTCCGCCCGACGAGAGATGGGGGCGCGTTGGTCCACGTCCTCGCCAGCAGATCCAGCCGTTTCATCTTGGCGCGCCTCGCGGTGGAGGCGCTGCGGTCGTGCGGCGGCGCCCGCGCTGGTGGTGGCGGACGCGGCGGAAGTCCTTGGTGTTGGCGGCGGCGCCCCGCTCGCGGGACACGTTCTACTGCCTCTCTCCCCGGTGGTGATCCGTGTTCCTTGGGGTGTCCCCCTGGCCCCCCTGGGCCACCCCTCATATCCTGGAGAAAACATGATAGCAGATGAGTGGGACAGCAAAGCCAAGGGCGAGAAGTGTAAAGTGCCTTCCCCCCCCCCAAAAAAAAAAAAAATTAATTAAATATATAAAAATTTTTTAACAAAGATAATTGAATAATAGTAATATCAGATAGCGTGTAGTCTGCTAAGCACAAGGAAGGTGTGCGTATTAACAGCGCCAGATCGCCTGCGCCGCTGCCGTCTGCCATGCGCGAGAGGTCGGCACTTCCGAGTAATGGGTGGAGGGCTCTACCACTTAGCTCACTCTTTCAGTTGATCTCAAAGGCTCTTTAGATTAGTTACTTCCACTGAACTAGTACACGGACTGATGAGTCTCAACCAGACATAGCTGCTATACAAGCCAGGGCTGGATTCACTAAACATACGAGGTAAGGCTATTACCAGCTGTACAACTACCGAGCGTTTACAGTCATGGCAAAGTGGGATTCATCAAGCGGATGATAAGTCGCCTGTAGGGTAAAGAGACTGTTATCACCGTAATTGATGGTAACTCTGGTAAATCGATTCCGCCAATCAGCGAGCGCCTACATAATTTTTTAGGCTCCTTTGACAATCCCGTAACATGTAAACAAAACCCTGATCCGACAGCGTGAATGTGGTTTCAAGAAATATTAAGATTTCTCTGTGTTAAATTATTTCCTCTATAAATTAATTTCCTAGAAAGCATAATCTATTGCATGATCTTATGGATCATATATAACGTAATGGTTTTCAAAAAACATACTTTTTTTTTTTTTTTTTAGATTGCAGTCGAAAGAAAAGAAACCATGCTCCACGCATGGTGGTGTTATTTTGTATCAACGTTTTTCCAAAAAGAAATCCCAATCAAACCCTAAGATTATGAAAAATTGTAACATAAATTACTGCAAACCACAAAAATAATTTATATATTTGATATGTTTACTGTTTTTCAGCTGAATTTATTAAAACAAAATGTTTTTGAATTTGTCAAATTATTAATTCCATGTATTATTTACAGTATTGTAGGCATATGACGAAGCGCATGAACATTATTCTCTCCTATATTCTGTAATTTTTATTGATTTTTTGTCATATCATATAGAATGAAGCTGTTGCCATCACATCAGATCTAAATAAGTGTACATGCAAACTAAACTGTCGCCTTAATGTTGATTTGTTGCTGAGATAAAGCGAGATGAGATAGTCATCCTGTAGTTGCCAGTGACATACAGTGCTCCACCCACTTGTAAATTTTAGCATGTATTCTAACATGGTAAGGTTTGTTCTAATACCGATGCGGTTTATTTTTACCATCATAATTGTAGTTACCACGTATTTATCATGTAAGTGCGTTAGTGAATCCGTCCCCAGGAGAACCAAATCAAAAGCTATGATCAAGTGTAATTAAGAACATAATGAAACTAAAAAGGTAAATCATAGTAATAAAAAGATAATGAGGCCCATGCACCGCATGCACCTTGTCACTCGTATCGTCACAGCCGCTCTCCCAACCATTCTCATGACTTCATTCTTAGTGTAAATCATTGTTATCCTATCAATTACTGTATATTATGCTTATGACTAAGGGGTGATATTACTGACTACTTTAACAAAACATAAGCCTTTTTTATATTGACGTTCATCAGAATGCCAAGAGCATTTGGCATCCCGCATCTTATTATAAGGAGGAAATGAATACAACAATGCCAGCTCTAACACTTGCACTCTTTCCTGAAACATTCCTGACCAAGGACTACGTGAACTGAAATACCTTAGAGTAGAACTAGCTAATTCACTAGTGATCATACCATAGGCACTTTTATATAAGTTTACACTAAACAAAAGGCTAGCTAAGAGTGATACAACTCTAGTATTATATATATAATATTAAGCAGTCAATTGTTATAAATAAATATATATATATATAAATAAATATATACAGATATATATATATATATTTAATGCAGTTCCGTGGAGGAGGGAGGGGGTGAGAGGGGGGTAGGGGGAGGGGGCGCTAAATGACTAAGCAGTGTGTTTAGGCTTCATCGTCACCACCTGTCGCTATTTATTGGTCTGTAAGAACTACAGTTATGCCACCACAAGAGAAGAAAAAGAAAAAGGGGCCCTAAGGCATAGACTGAAGATACGGGCATGGGGACCGGCCAGTGAAGCAGTGTCTCGCAGGGACCTGATTCCTAGAGGGAAACGCAGCACGTACATACACAGAGCTCGAGTCAAGCGAGTCCCAAACAAAGCTATTATTAAGTTCTCTGGCAGAATCACGGCCAGAAGAGGGCGGAGGGGACAGGGCAAAAGGACGACACTGGCCTAAGTCATAAGATCAAGTAAACAACTTAGAATTCAGAGACACACAACACTGACTACAGAAGAATATTAAAAACACAACAAAAAACTAGATGGTGGAGAAGACACTAAAAAGAAAAAGAAAAAGAAGGGGATATCTTAGTATCACAAAGATTTAAAGGACTTTTTGTCTTCTACAAGCTGGCTAGGTATAACACCCTTGGGGAACAAAAACAATTTAAGAAGTCAAGCATTTATATCAAATATATTACATACTTATATATATCATATATTTATATATAAAAATAAATATATATATATATATATATATTATTTTAAAAACACACCATTATAAAATAGTAAATATACTCAGGGCACTGAAATTCCAGGAAATTTTGTCCTTATGAATTGTGGCTGCAACGAGCACATTACAGAGTGTAAAAAGAAAAAAAAAGATTATATCAATCATTAGTATTAACAATAATACAATAATATCATAAGATAATAAAAAATATCACTCCTTAAATAAAAATCTTGCCCCTTGCTGTGGTTCCCTATTCAAATATACTTGAGAATATTCGCAAAGATATTAAACAGACATAGGGACTCCAAACGCTGAAGAATGCGTAAGCAAGATTAACAAATATAAACTTGGGTGCAGTACGAACACTTTTTTAGCAAGTGTGTTATCCCTTAAAATATTCAATAACCGTTTTCTATGTTTGTCGAAAGTGACACGAAAGCAGAGAAGGACCTTCAGCAGTGCACGCAGGATAAAAAAAAAAAAAAAAAATCCTGTTTGCAACGAAATATATAGATATATATATAATATATATATAGATATATATATATGTATGTATATAACAAACAAACATAGCAAATATGTATATATGTAAATAATAACTAAATAAAATTATATATTATATATATATATATATATATAATATATATGAATATAAATTTATATATATACATTTGCAAGTAAGGTATATATAAATATATGTGTGTGATATATTATACATATATATATATATATATATATATATATATATATAAATATATACTTATTATATAATATATAAAATATACATGTAATTACACACACACACACACACACACACACACACACAATATATATATATATATATATATAAATAATATATATATATATAATATATATTGAATATATATATATATATATATATATAATATATATAGGTATGATATCTACATACATACATAAATATATATAATAGTATATATATATATAGTAATATAATAAATATATTGATTTTTACATTTTTTATTACCCAAGTAGTTTTTAAACTAAATTTGCTATTATTTAGAATCAAATAAAAAAAAGTGAAGGAGGAAAAACTGAAGAATCTTTCTGCTCGAAATTGCTGTTAAATGTGTCAAAACAACCACCGTATCGGACCGAACCAGAACTCATACAGATTTTTTGAACCAACTATTTAATCCAGAGCCTGTGCGGCCTTACTGCATGACTGCCCGACCGAATGACCTTTGACCTCGAGTGGGGACGTTATCTCCGAAGAGAACCTCGTGAACCGCAACACGAGCAAGTGCCGAGGACACCTGTTAACAATTTCCCGAGAAAGAATTTTCGGACCTCGACCCGGAACCTCGACACTGGAATCAACCTGAAATAGAAGTTAGACGCTTTGTCGACTGTACACAGTATCTAAGTAATATCTGAAAATCGGGCCTTATATAACCGCCAACTCTTCAATTACATTCCCCTTTTGTCACTTTTACCTCCTTTTCCTTCATTTTCTATTCCTCAATCTTTGATTTTTTACTCATCATCTTAATGATTGAAAGTAGAACCATTCACTGTGTTGCATTAGCGTTAATGAAGGTATTAAATGTAATTAACCGGTTATGTTAAACAAATATTATTATTAGGTTAATTATGATATATGAAAAATATCGGTCTATCATTCTGAAATTTAATATACAATATACAATTAATATCAATAAGGATTGATAATCAATCATTAGGTTATCACTGTTTTAACTAAACATAATATACTTTGACACTGTTGATAAACGTAGTTTTTAAAATATTTAGGTTCATTATCATAAGAAAAAAAGGAGAGAGAAAAAAAGGAAAAATGAACAGCAAAGAAAACAAACACATTGAAACATACTATAGATTACTCACTATCATTTTCCGCTGATATTCTAATTAAGAGGAATATCATACATAAATCAAACAATATCTCTCCTCACTACAATCTCCTCTTCTCTCACTCCACTCTCTCTCTCTCTCTCACTCCTCGTCTCCTCCTCTCTCTCTCTCTTCTCTCTCCTCTTCTCGCTCTCTCCTCTCTCTCTCTACAATCTCACCCCTCCCACCTCACACATCGACTCATACTCCTCTCCTTCTATCCACACACTAGTTCTCTCTCTCTCTCTGTCTTATTAATTTATATTTCTTCCTTTCGTGTGCCGCTCTTCCTTTTCTGACTCTTCCTTAATTTCAGTTTCTGTACTGACGTTTCACCCCCTTTCCCCCTTTCTCTCTACTAATATTCTATCTTTTCTCTTTCTTGTTTTCTCACTCACTCATCATCTCTACTACCACACCCCATTCCCACCCCCAACCCCTCCCCCGCCACAACTCCCACCCACATTCTTCCTCCCTCTCTGTCTGTCTGTCTGTCTCTCTTCCTTCAACCTCAAGTCGCAAGTATTGTCATCAATGTTATTTGCATCACGCTAATACGGATATCAAACGTAATTAATTTCCATATGTTGAACTTAGTATAATCATGAGGGTCAGCACTTCTATTACTTATAAATTTGAGGTATTTATAAGAATATGGATAAAAAAAAATTTGTCGATTAAACTGGTGGTCTAATAACTTACCGCTAGACATAGATTAAAAATAACGATGGCGAATTATTTATAAGAATTGGATGAATTGTTTCAGGACGAGACCACACACACACACGCACGCCACACGCACACGTCAACACACACCACAAAATACCATACACACACACACACAACACACCACAAGATCATAATCCTTGTCCACAAAAAGTTAATCTTCTTATTTATGTGTAAAAAAAATGATTACCAAAAACATGGACTTCGGCTCTTATAAATTTCTCTTCTCTCTTCTCCTAAGTTAACTCAAAGTTAGCAATGAACAGAGACACACAAGATGGCTGGAAATGGCAGGGAAGAATATAATCCGGGAATATAATTATACTGAATAAATTAACGGTTATATGAATAACTTTATAGCATATCTACTCTCTTCCCTAGCTAAAAATGATGAGATTTTTTATGTCGTCAGTAACGAAAGTTTTTCAATACCGGTCTTTTCTTCTCTTTTTTTTTTTTTTTTTTTTTTCATTTTTTATTTGTTTTTTTATATACTTTAACAATGAATCTTATATCATTCAGTGTACAGTTTTCTTAATTCCTCATCATTTATTTTCTTTCCGTGTTTATTCACAGTAACATGTATTATGCCAAAACAGATTAAATTATATCATAGGGTGTCATCTTTGGTTTTACTTGTAGTCTAAAAAACTATCTACTCTAAATATATATATATATATATAACTTAATATATATATATATATATAATATTAAAAAATATTAAAATATTATATATGCATATAACTTATATCTCTATCATATATATATAATATATATATATATATATATATATATAATTATATAATATAACTAATATATATATATACTAACAAATATATTTCATATAAACATTATCAACTCTCCTCTGCTCCCCAACCCCCCCCGCGTCACCTCCCTCTCTCTCTCTCAACTCATCTTTCTCCTCTCTACTCTCTCCTCTCTCTCTTTCTCCCTCTTCTCTTCTCTCTCTTCTCTCATCTCTCTCTCTCTCTCTAACATCTCATCTCTCTCTCTCTCTCTCTCTCTCTCTCTCTCTCTCTCTCTATCTATCTCTCTCTCTCTCTCTCTCTCTCTCAAGCAATTGTGCGTCCATCCCCTTTGAATTCTGGCGGCGAACTGAGCAGTGAAACCCGCCAGTCATCGCATTGGCTCATTGCACGAGGGTTTTACGAAGTTGGGTGCCATTCGTTTTAACTTGGAGGAAAGGATTTTGTGGGAGGGCAAACGCGTTCAAAAGGACTCGCTGCTGACTAGAACTCACTTACAAAGCTTATATTTGTTATGAGTTTACGCAATGCTCGAGAGTAAGCCTCGAAAACGATCAGAAATTGATAATTACCTGATAAAGGAAATCCTATTGTTGATACTGACCCAGGTTGGAGAGCGGTCTAATTATAGAATAAATTTGAGACAAGAGGAAATATAGAGACTTTTTTCAGCCTGAAGGTCTTAGCTAAGTTGATGAATGGCACACATACACACACGCGCGCACACACACACATACACAGACACACACACACACACGTACACACACACACACATACACAGACACGGACACACACACACACGTACACACACACAACACATACACAAACACACGCACACACATATACACGCACTCATGTAAATCTTTATGTTATTTGTCTGTATGTGTTTTTCTAGCTCTGTTTTATGCCTTGTACTTAAAACCTAGATCATATAGTTTCTAGAAGGTTACCACGAGTCTTCTATCTTTCTTTAAATGCACAGTTAATAAATCAATGTCACAGAAATATTAATTTTTTTTTACTATCCCGAAAAATTAGGCGATGCATTCTGCTTAGAAAAAGAGGACGTGTGAAATAAGGGTTTTGTTTGTATTTATGTATTATATATGTATTATATATATATATATATATAATATTATATATATATTAGTATTATGTTATGTATGTATATATTAAATACATTTATATATCATATATATTATATATATATATATATATATTATATGATATATATGTATGTTATATATATAGTGTGTGTTATTATATATATTATGTGTGTGTGTGTGTGTGTGTGGTTGTGTGTGTATATATATAGAATATATATCTTATATATTTATATATAGTATATATATTTATATATATATATTTATATAAAGCAAATATATATAAATAATAAATATTATATATATATATATATATATATATAATATAGAATATATATATATGTATGTTGTATATATAAATACATATATATATATATATTATATATAAATATAGATATATATATATATATTATATATATATATCATATATATGTATATAATTCTTATATATATTATATATATATTCATATATTATATATATATATATATATATATATTATATATAGATCTATATTTATATCTATAAGATATATAGTATGTTTATTATGATGTTTATTGTGTGTGAATATATATATTATATATATATATATATTTATATATACATATAGTTATATATTTATATATATATAGATATATATATTATATTATACACACACACAAACTTAAATAAAAAAAAAAAAAACAATATATATATAATATATATATATATAAATATATTTTATATATAGAGAGAGATGAGAGCCGAGTGGCGGTAGGGAGAAAAGAGAGAGATGAGGAGATGAGAGAGATGAGGGAAAATCAGCGGTAGAAAGTGAGAGAGAGCGGAATGAGCAGAGAGAAAGAGAAATGGTCGAAGTTAATATAAGAGGAAAAAAAGATATGAAGATAATAAAAAAAGATAAAACTACATCACTTGGCTATATTAATATTACTAACATAACATCAAAAAACAAAAATACTCATATGTGAGCAAACGAGAGACAAAGCTTTAAAACATTTCATTTGGTCTGTTTACTGTTTGTAATGTAAATGTTAAATATTAATATCTAGTGGTTTTTGGAAATATAGTTTAAACTAATAACGATATTTGATGAAAATCATTGTTCATACTATGGTTTAAGTATATCTTCAAATTCTTGTCTTTGTTTGTAAGGTTTTAGTTTATAATTATCTTTTAGCTCTCGTCGTAAACTTGATTATCAGCAAATCCCAATGCAACTGCTTAATAAAGAAACTTCACTTACTTCCAAAGCAGTGCATCAAAAACGTTGCATACTTCCTTATAAATTTTAGTCAAAGAGCCACTTTTCACTTTTATCAATATATGTATTCGCAAACAGACAAAATCTATTATAAATATGATGGCGTTTAACTTTATGGAAATTACAG
>NW_028236632.1:0-7500 GCF_977035675.1 Penaeus japonicus | reverse complement strand
TTATTTACGATCACTTTAGAGCAGAAAAGCCTCGGTTTATTAATTTGATTTTTAAACAATTACAAATCGAGGTTAAAACTACTTGTGTAAGATTCTGTAGATCTTCAAATCAAAGATTACCATAAGAAAATTGTCTGTTTTGCGTAACACATGTTACTGTGAAAAAAACACGGAAGAGGAAAAGATGTGGAGAGGAATGTAAGGAAAACTTAATTGATATTTCAAGCTCTACATTAAATAATATAAAATTCAAGGTTAATCTTTGTAAAAAAAAAAAAATAATAATAATAAATAAAAATAAAAAATAAAAAGTTAACATCGCTAAGTGACCTTATTTATTAAAGCCTCATACTGACGACTTGCAAAACCTCATATATCATTCTAGCTTGCGGAGAGAACAGATATTTATAGAGTTATTAAAACCATTATCATATAACTACATTTCCCGCCATCTTGTGTTTCTCTCTCTGTTTATTGCTCACTTTCTTTCGCTTGTGGAGAAGAGAAGAGAAGTTTTGGATTTTTTTTTTTTTTCATAAAATGAAGATAGTTTTAGCTTTTTGTGGCCAAGGATGTGACTTTTGTGTGTGTGTGTGTGTGTGTGTGTGTGTGTGTGTGTGTGTGTGTGTTAGTGTGTGTGTGTTAGTGTGTGTGTGTTAGTGTGTGTGTGTTAGTGTGTGTGTGTTAGTGTGTGTGTGTTAGTGTGTGTGTTAGTGTGTGTGTGTTAGAGTGTGTGTGTTAGAGTGTGTGTGTGTGTGTGTGTGTGTGTGTGTGTGTGTGTGTGTGTGTGTGTGTGTGTGTGTGTGTGTGTGTGTGTGTGTGTGTGTGTGTGTTTCATGAGATAATTTACCCAATCTTATAAAATTCGTCTGTTATCGTTATTTACAATTTATGCCAGTAGTGAAATAAATATAATGAGTAAGTTATTAGATATTGTTATCATTATCAATATTATTAAATATTAGTTTATCGACAATTCCATACTTAAAACTCTAGGCATAAGAAGGTTAATTACGTTTGATATCCTTATTAGCGAGAATGCAACTAACCTGAATCTTGATACTTCAATGAAGAAACAGACAGGACAGAGAGGGAAGAAGACAGATAGAGGGAAATAGGGAGGGAGGGAAGGAAGGAGAGAGAGAAACAGAGAAAGAGATAGAAATTGAGAAAGAGGAGGAAGGTTGAAATTAGGAAACAGCAGGCAGAGAGGAAGACGGAAAGAAAGAGAAAGAGAATTTCTTTGACGTTTTGTTTTATATATATATATTTTTTCTTTCTTTCTTTCTCTTTCATGTAATTGATAACTTAAATCTTTTAAAACTTCGTCTATTAACAATAGTCAAACATCTGTTTAAAAATTGATGATAAGCATATGATTGATTTGTTAAATACTCTGTATTGATATCTTAATTTCAGATGATTAACAGGATATCTTTCAATACTAAAATCAACCTAATAAATAATATTTGTTAACTCAAACAGATTAATCACATTTAATATCCTTAAACCCTTTCCCTGTCTATATAATTTATATATATATATATATATATATATATATATATATTATATTATATTATATTTGAAATACAGGAGAGAACATGCCAGAACAAAAATATTTAGATATATTTCTCATTACACGTTATTACGGAGGACATAAACATTACCTATTTCGATTACTCTGGCAAGGTGGAGACCGACTGCAAGTTAAGATATTCTTGATATATATATATATTATATATATATTTTTATATATATCTATATATATATATTATATTTATATATTCATTTATTTATATTATCTTTTAAATTTCCTTATTAAATACATATCCAATAATTGCAAATATGATAATTCAGGTTACTTGTGAATCAAATCAATTAAAATTGCTTTAAATATGTAAAAGACTATTTTGCCAAAAAAATAAAAAGTTTAATAGTTGATAATGCGTTATCATTGGCCCAAGGAAAATAACATTTTCATCGCTGTAATATTATATATGCCTATTGTATTATATATATATATATATATATATATATATATATATATATATATATATATGTATATAATATATATATCTATATATATATTATATTTATATATATATATATATATGCTATATTAATATATATATATATATATATATATATAGATATATATATATTTATATATATATAATATAATATATATATATTATTATATATAGTATATTCTTCCATGCGTTAAATCAACAGAGTAAAATTTATATATATTTTTTTTTTTACTGAAGTTATCAGTAATTTAAGTATTAGTTAAAATGAATTTTTTTGCACTTTAATGAAACACACTCAGAATTGAGCTTCGTTAATTTTTAATCACGTAATAATCAAATAAGTTAGAGCTATAACAGTGTGCATAAAAAGAACTTATAATTATTTTTTTTTATTACGGTTAAGATAATGATAATAAACCTGTTGCCGTAAAATAGCCTCCCCATTAGAGTTATTGCAATCATAAAAATATCGCTGTGCGCCCAGTCGGCCGTTTTCATTTTTCTCTCTTCTCCGCGTTTTCTTTCTCTCTTCTCCTTCGTCCTTTTCTCTCTCTCCGCAGGAATCTGTTTTCCTTTTATCCCATCTTCTGACTGCCCCCCCCCCCCCTCTCTCATTATCTTTCTGTTTCCTTCTCTCTTTCTCTCTCTTCCGGTTGGTCCTAGAGAGAGGAAGGGAAACAAACATAACAAAACAGCATAAAACTTAATAAAAACACATAAACAACATAATACAATACATAAACACATAACAAAATACATAAACAATATAACAATAAAACATAACAAAATATATAAACAACATAACATTAAAACAAAATTTCTATAAATACTCCAATAATAATAACTTTACACAACGCGCTAGCATGGTATCGATATAGCCCCCCTTCCCCCCTCCCCCTCCCCCTCCCCCCGTGCATGATATCTGCCGCATGAAGATGAAAGCGAAAAAGCACTAACGTCACGCTCACAGGAAAAATAAAAAAAAAAAAAAAAAAAAAAAAAACAAAAAAAAAAATCCAAAGGCTATTCAGCCAACTCGCCCCATTGATGAAAATGTATGAAAAAACTAACTCGTGCCAAGGGAATATTCATACCTAACGGTTCAAAATGCCATTTCCCGATAAATGCAGTTTCAAATGCAAAGCTTGCACAAGCACGCGTGTTTAACTCACATTCCCCACGGCCTGTCTTGTTGAGGACAGTGGGAGATCAATTGCAAGCTAAACGGAGGGGTCGTAATAGGCGAAGTGATAGGGTGTTTTTGTTTTTGGTCGCGTATCGTAAAGGAAAGCATTGAAATTTCACTATTTGTTTTTATCTTATCAATTTCTATTTATAGTATTTTGGATTTTTATATCATTCGTTGTTTGTATTCATTGGTGCCATATATGCTATTAAGCAATATAAAGGTTTTCCATCTTTTCACATTTCATTGTTTACTTGGACTGTGTATAGGCACTATCGCTGCATTAGATTGCCTTTTTGCTCGCTGTTTGTTAACACTCACGTTGTAAATCATAATATATTACAGACTATAAATAAATAAGATATGTGTTAATACTAAAAAATGGCTTCTGATAAAAACAATATTAGATCAGTAGCGAACATAGCCATGTTTTTTTGTTTGTTTTTTTCACTTGCTAGTGTAGGTTTTCCAAGCCATCTCCATATCATTCTATATTGTTTTTGCTCTTTGTTAAATAAGCGTAGTGTCAAACCTACCTGTCATTCGATGTATTTTTTTTATACAAATCCATCACTAGATTTATAGGCATGCTCACAATATCTTTACAGAGATAAATGCCCTTTGAGACAGATACTTTGTCGTAGATCTTCTAAAAAGAATCTCAATAGCATAGTTTTCTTCCTGAAGTACATCAAGCCTCTAAGAACCTAATGTTATCCGTTGTTTCGTTTTTGCTTTGTTGAATGAATGCATTTCTTTCATCAAACTGTTTTGTCTATTTAGTCCGTTTTTCTTTTCTCTCGATATTGGTCTGAGAGAGACAGCTGTTCTTCTAATTTTAGCAACTTCAATATTTTGAGTGTTGCGTACGGTACACTAACGGTAATGTGTGGTAATGTGTATTGTCGAGGTACATATAAACAGTAAAACATATATATATATATATATATTTTTTTTTTCTTTTTCTTTTTTCTTTTTTTTTCTTTTTTTTTCTTTTATTTATTTTTTACTCAAGTTATCAGTAATTAAGTATTAGTAAATTTTTGTACTTTAATGAACACCCTGGAGACAAGATTTAGTTAAGTTTGAATCACTATTCAATAAGTTTTTTATAACAGTGTGTTAAGGAGATTATAATTGTTTTTATTTGTTAATGATAATAATAATAAACCTGTAAAATACTCACCATCATTTGTATTGCGATCATAAACAATATCTGTGCCGGTTTTCTTTCTCTCTTCTCCTTCGTTCTTTTCTCTCTCTCCGCAGGAATCTGTTTTCCTTTCCTCCCATCTTCTGACTGCCCCCCCCCCCTCTCATTATCTTTCTGTTTCCTTCAACTTATGTTTTTTCTTTTATTCCTCTCTCCTTCTTTTCCTCTTCCGTGCTTTTCACAATAACATGCATTACGCTTACAAAACGGACAATTTATCTTAATGAATAATCCATGGGGGGTTGATTTTGGCACTTCGCACACATTTATCGTATTAATCCTAGATTTGTAATTCTTAAAAAATCAAATAAATACAAAGGAGAAGGAGCAAAAAGTCTCCGAAGGAATGTTTTTAAAAAATCCTGAATAATACTTTCAAAACTGATCCGTAAATCTTTTCAAAACAACCACCCCAATCGGACCGAACCAGAACCTCATACAGATCTGAAACACAACTTATAATCCAGAGGCCTGTGCTGCCTTCCCTGCGTGGACTGCCGGACCGGATTTGACCTTTGACGCTCGAGTGGGGGGACGTTATCTCCGCAAGAGAACGCTCGTGAACCGCCAAACACGAGCAAGTGCCATAGGGCACCTGTTAACTTTTCCCGAGGAAAGATTTTTCTGTGTCTTCGAACCCGAGGGAACCTCCGACGCTGGAACCAAACTGAAAAGAGAGTTAGAAAAAACTCTAGCCGACCTGTACCACCAGAGATCTAATATATATGCTCGAAAAATCGGTCCATATTATATCGCCAACTCTTTTATTATAGGCTTTTTGGTCAATTTTATCTTTCCTTTTAAATTTAATTTCCAGTCTTAATTTGTCTGTTTATTTACATTTCTTTTATCAAATCATGTTAATAATTACAAATATGATCATTCGCGCTATTTGCATTCTCGTTTGATAAGGTTATTAAATATAATTAATCTGCTTCTGTTAAAACAAACATTTATTATTTAGGTTAATTTTAGTAATGATAAATAAGATTCATCTTCTGATTATTGATATATACAATATACAATTAACGTCAGGTAAAACGAAGTATTTAATGAATTAATCATAAGCTTAGCATCAATTTATTTTCGAACCATAATTATGTTTGGATTAAGTTTTAAAAGATTTTTTCGTTAATGGAAAGCGAGAGGAGATGAACAAAATATAAGATACCCCCACCCCCCCACCCACACCACCCACCCCCCCACCCCCCCCTGAACAAAATGTTTTTCAATACATATGTCTAAACGATTATCGTTGCTTTCTCTTTCTCTTTTTTTCATTCTCTCTCTCTGTCTGTCTTCTTATTTCTCTTTCCTTCCGTGTTTTTTCTCTGTCCTTTATCTGACTCTTCCTTAAAGCATCAAGAACCTTTACCCCTTTTCCACTACAGGAACCCCCCTCCCCCTCCTCCTTCCCCTCCTCCTTCCCCTTCTCCTCCCCTCCCCCCCTCTCCCTCCTCCTTCCCCCACCCTCCCCCACTCCTTCTCCTTCTCCCTCCTCCTTCCCTCATCCTCCCCTTCCCGCCCCTCCCCCTTCCTTCCTCTCCCCCTCCCGTTCCCTCTCCCCCTCCCCTCCCAACCCTCCTCCTCCTCTCTTCCATCCCCTCACCTCTCCATTCTCCTCCTCCCCCCTCCTTCTACCTACTGTACAGTGTATAATTTGGTTGAGATGGTTGTACGTGCATTACCTCAACAGAGTATTGGTAATGACGCTTGGGTAATACTGAAGCTGAAAAATGACAAATGTGGATGAGGTAATGCCTAAGGTATATAGGAGGGTTCATTATGATAATGATTATGGTATATAGTAATGATGATAAATATGATATAGAACTTGAAAAGGAGATGTGCATAATGACTATAACGTAGTAATAGTGATATTTATGGTATGTGTGTAAAGGCAGAGAGATGAGAGAGAGTGAGAGAGGAGAGAGAGAGAGAGAGAGAGGGAGAGAGAGAGAGCGAGGAGAGAGAGAGATGAGGAGCGAGAGTGAGAGGGAGAGAGAGATGAGAGAAGGAGAGAAGAGACGGGAGAGGAAGAGAGAAGAGAGAGAGAGCGATAGACAGATCGTTAGAGAGGGAGGTGAGTGAGAGGAGAGAGCGAAGATAGATAGATAGATAGACAGATAGATAAAAATAGAGGAGAGAGATGTGAGAGAGAGGAGAAAGAAAAAGGGCGTTACAAAATAAACATTTTCAGTAAAATGTCATTTTCCTCGAGCAAATGTACGTTAAAATACAAAAGACATATTTTATCTTTATTCAAACATCTCATGCTTCTCGAAATAATGCGTTACAAACTGTACAGTGTTAAATTATCCAACATGGGTTTTTCTATAAATTTAGGAAGTAGACTTATGATATAAACCTTTCTCTTATTTCTATCATAAATTATTTATGGACTTCACATACCATTTATTTTATGAATAATATTACGAATTTAAGATATATTATTCTTATGGGAAAAGTTAGATGTCTTTTGTCTCCTGCTTGAAAGATTCTTCATCTTGAGAGAAGCAAGCAGCATCTTTCATTTCATGGTGAGATGGTGATAATGTTGGTGATTGTGGTGGCGATGGTGATGATTGTGGTGGCGATGGTGATGATTGTGGCGATGATGATAGTGATTGTGGTGGCGATGATGATAGTGATTGTGGTGGCGATGGTGATGATGATGATGATGGTAGCGATGATGATAGTGATTGTGGTGGCGATGGTGATGATGGTTGTGGTGGCGATGGTGATGATTGTGGTGGTGATGGTGATCATAGTGGCGATGGTGATGATGATGGTGATTGTGGTGGCGATGATGATAGTGATTGTGGTGGTGGTGATGATGATGATTGTGGTGGCGATGATGATGATGAAAGTGGCGATGATGATGATGATGATAATGGTAGTGACGATGGTGATGATGATAGTGATGAGGATGGTTATGATGATAGTCAGGAGGACAACAGGGATGAAAATGCTAAGGAGAGATATGGTGATAATATCGGTGATAATGATAATGGTCATCACTATTATCATACTGTATGTTAATGGTAGTTATGGAGATAATGATATCCATA
>NW_028236630.1:2500-19631 GCF_977035675.1 Penaeus japonicus | reverse complement strand
TTTTCCCCCCTTTTCCTTTTCCCCCCCTCCCCCCCCTCCCTTCTCTCTCTCTCTCTCTCTCTCTCTCTCTCTCTCTCTCTCTCTCTCTCTCTCTCTCTCTCTCTCTCTCTCTCTCTCTCTTCCTTTCTTCATTCCTTCCCTCTCTCTCCATCTTAAAAATTCTTCCCACTCTCTCTCTTTCTCTATGCTACACCCTCCCCCCCTCCCGGTACCCAAGCTCCACCATTCCCTCTCCCCTCCCCTCCCCAAACCCACCACACCACCCAATAAACCCCTCATCCCAGCCCCCTCTTTCCCTTATCTTTTTCAATCGTTAAGGCAGTGATTCGAGACACATTCTTGTAGCGGTTGAACTTTCTAGGTATAGTGGGCGGTAATAGAGGGGATGGAGGGGAGGGGGGGGGGAGCAGGTCTGGAAGGGGCGGCCTGCTGGGGGTGGGGAGGTTGGGTAGGGGGAGGGGGGGGGCACTGGGGAGTAACGCGTCCTGGGGTGGGAGGGGGGGCGGCGGAGGGGGTGGGGCGGCCGGGGCGGGGCGCGGGAAGCCGGAGGGCGGAGCGGAGGGCGGGGCGGACGGAGGTGCGAGCCGCTATGGGGAGGAAGGGGGGGGGGAGGGAGGAGGGCCCTAACTAGCGAGGGAGGGAGAGGGGAGAGGGAGGGAAGGGACTTATTGGGATCGGAGGAGGGAGGGGGGCGGCGGGGGGAGTAGAGTTAATGGGGGGACGGAGAGGCGGGTCGAGGAGTGATACAAGTAGGGAAAATGGGGGGAGAGGAGCAGGAAGGAAGTGTGTGTGTATGTAAGTGTGTGTGTGTGTGTGTGTGTGTGTGTATCCATTCCACACTTAATAACAACAGAACATCCACCCCCCTTCTTATCCCTACACCCCCCTCCATCCGACCACCTAACCCTCCACCCACTGACTCCCTGTGACTTTCCCCCCCCTACCCCCTCCTCCAATCCTCCCTTCTCCCTCCCCACCCTCCTATGTTGGCTACCTCCTTACGTGGAGAGTTGAATTAAATGCCTCTGCAGATTATTAGAAGCAACTTCTGACAGAGCCCAACACACTTTCCTATGAGTTATAACGCGATTATATAATTAACTTCTTTCAAGAGGTAATTAACAATTGCAATGAACAAACAAATAATGTATGTCTTTTTTTTGTTGTTTTTTGTTTTGTTTTTTATTTTTGTTTTATTGTCTTTCATACGTAATGGCAATTTATATAATGGAGATAGGAAGAGAGAGAAAGATGGTGAGAGAAAGAGAGACGTGTGAGAGAGAGTGAGAGAGAGTGAGAGTGAGAAGGAGTGCGAGAACGAGAGAGAGAGAGAGAGTGGGGGAGGAGAAAGAAAAGAGCGAAAGAGTCGTGAGAGGCGAGATTTGGAGAGAGCGAGAGACGGGGGAGAGAAAGAGAGAGAGAGAGGGGGGGGGGTAAAGCGTACTCGTGAGACAGATCACTCCATCTCAAATTTCCATCCCAGCGGTAAATCCTTCCATCTTCCCTCCCCCTCCCCCCTTCCCCCACCCTCCCCCCCTCCCTCCTCCTCCACCTCCCCCCCTCCCTCCCCCTCCCCCCCACCCCCCTCCCCCTTCCCTCCTCCCTCCTCCCTCCTCCTTCCTCTTCCTTCCTTCCTCCTCCTCTTCCTTCAATCCTCGAACGTTATTTCCGTTTATCGGCGCCAGGTGATTTGTGAATCTAATTAGAACAGAGTGAACATTATGCCCCGTGCCTGTGCAATCACACGGATTTATTATGCCTTAAATTGCCTAAAAATTGTTCCCATGTTGTGATTCCTCGGCGCTGTTATTTGATGAAGAGTTGGTCTCATTAGTATTCTTTCGATAATATTATGCAATTACTTCTCTTGACTAATTAAGGCGGGCTCTTATAATAACAATCATCAGCGGAGAATTGCAACAAAATATTCCTCGGGGGAGCTCGAGGCGACACCCCCCTCACCCCCTCTCCCCCCACCCCCCTCACCCACCCCCCACTCTCACCCCCACCCCCCACTCCCAGTCTCTCTCCTGGCTCCCTTCCCCTCCTCCCCCCTCCCCCCTCCCCCCTCCCCCCCTATCCATCAGTACCTCAACTTCCCTCCCCCCTCCCCTCCCCCCCCCTCCCCCCCCCCCCCCTTCCCAACACCTCCGGCACCATAAATCACCAGATAATTCTTTAATCTTTCTTTCTCGTCTTTTTTTTTTTTTTTTTTTTTTCTTTAAAAATCTTCGGGAACATTATTTTATTTCCAAAAAATTTCCAAAACGGAAAAGGTATTGATGGGGTATCATATGTGTTTGCGTGTGTAGGTTTGCGTGTGGTGTGTGTGTGTGTGTGTGTGTGTGTGTGTGTGTGTGTGTGTGTGTGTGTGTGTGTGTGTGTGTGTGTGTGTGTGTGTGGGTGTGTGTGTGTGTGTGTGTGTGTGTGTGTGGGTGTGTTTGAGTGTGTGTGTGTGTGTGTGTGTGTGTGTGTGTGTGTGTGTGCGTGCGTGTGTGTGTGTGTGTGTGTGTGTGTGTGTGTGTGTGTGTGTGTGTGTGTGTGTGTGTGTGTGTGGTGTGTGTGTGTGTGTGTGTGTGTGTGTGTGTGTGTGTGTGTGTGTGTGTGTGTGTGTGTGTGTGTAGGTTAGCGTGTGTGTGTGTGTGTGTGTGTGACGAGTGTATCAATAATAACAGTGATAAAACATAATAGGAATGATAATGATAATTGCAATAATTATAATAATTATCATCAACAAAAACTAATAATAAAAATAATAATAATGATAATATTAACAATAAAGATGATAATAATAATGATAATAACAATCATGAAAATAATAATAATGATAATAACTGAAAGTACGAACACCACCTTTACTCCAAGAACAATTGTTATTACTGAGAATTATGTTAATTAAAATGATGGTGATGGCAGTAACAACAACAAAAATAACAATCCTAATAATAATAATAAAATGATAATGATTATATATAACAAAACAATGACATTTCCCCTTTTTTTTCGCTCCTTACTTTAGTAATCGTTTCTTTTTCTCCCTCCCTTCCTTAACTCCCCTCCCCTCCCTCCCACCCTCCTTCCCTCCCTCCCTCCATACCTCCCCTCCCTCCTTTCCTTCTTCCCTACCTACCTACCTCTTTACCTACCTACCTACGTACCTCCCTTCCCCTCCCCTTTCCCCATCCCCTTCCCCTTCCCTTTCCCCACCCCATCCCCTGCCCTACCCTCCCACCCACCCACCCTCCCACCCACCCACCCACCCTCCCATCTACCTCCCTTCCATCTCTCTTCCAACCCCCCTCCACCCCCGTCCACCCCCACAACCAACATGAATCATTTCAGCTGGTGGCATTTTTTGGGTGGATGAAGGATAATATTCATATCTGGTGACTTATCGGCCTCTATATTAGATGTAATATCTGGCCGCGGTCTGTTCAAACACCCACCCGCTCGTGAGGCCCCGTTCTCCCGTCCGCCGCACCGCCACGCTAACAAACACTCTCGGAAGAAGGGGATTGAGAGAGAGAGAGAGAGAGAGAGAGAGAGAGAGAAAGGAGAATGGAAGGAATTGGGAAGAAATGGAGGTGGGAGGGAGGGGGAGGTGGGTGAAAGAAGCGGATTGAGAGAGAGAGTCGAGAGGAGAGGGAGAAGAGAGAGAAGAGAGAGAGAGAGAGAGAGAGAGAGGAAGGGAGGAGAGAGAGAGAGAGAAAGGATAATGGAAGGAATGGGGAAGAAATGGTGGAGGGAGGGGAGGGGGAGGTGGGTGGAAGAAGCGGATGAGAGAGAGAGAGAGAGAGAGAGAGAGAGGGGAGGGGAGGGAGAGAAGGGAGAGAGGAGGAGGGAGAGAGAGAGAGAGAGAGAGAGAGAGAGAGAGAGAGAGAGAGAGAGAGAGAGAGAGAGAGAGAGAGAGAGAGAAAGGAGAATGGAAGGAATGGGGAAGAAATGGTGGAGGGAGGGGAGGGGGAGGTGGGTGGAAGAAGCGGATTGAGAGAGAGAGAGAGAGAGAGAGAGAGAGAGAGAGAGAGAGAGAGAGAGAGAGAGAGAGAGAGAGAGAGAGAGAGAGAGAGAAAGGAGAATGGAAGGAATTGGGAAGAAATGGAGGTGGGAGGGAGGGGGAGGTGGGTGGAAGAAGCGGATTGAGAGAGAGAGAGAGAGAGAGAGAGAGAGAGAGAGAGAGAGAGAGAGAGAGAGAGAGAGAGAGAGAGAGAGAGAGAGAGAGAGAGAGAGAGAGAGGAGAGAGAGGAGAGAGAGAGGAGAGGGAGGAGAGAGATGAGAGAGGGGAGAGAGAGAGAAGAGAGGAGAGAGAGAGAGAGAGAGAGAGAAAGGAGAATGGAAGGAATTGGGAAGAAATGGAGGTGGGAGGGAGGGGGAGGTGGGTGAAAGAAGCGGATTGAGAGAGAGAGAGAGAGAGAGAGAGAGAGAGAGAGAGAGAGAAAGGAGAATAGAAGGAATGGGGAAGAAATGGAGGTGGGAGGGAGGGGGCGGTGGGTGGGTTGAGGAATAGGGTTGAGGTTGAGAGGAAATGAGTGGGTGGATGGGATTGGGTGATGGGGGGGGGGAGAAAATGGGGAGGAGGGGTGAAAAAACGGGGACGGGAGTGAGAAAACGGAGTGGGGGGTGAGAAAACGGGGAGGGGATTGGTATAAGGTGGTTGGGATTGAAGAAAAGGGAGGGGCGGGGGGGAGGGAGGTTGAAAAAACTTTAGAGCAAAGGGCGAATGGATTTAAATAAAGGGGAAAGGAATTAAGAAAAAGTGGGGAGGGTTTGAGAAAGGGGGTGGGGGAAAGAGACTGAGAAAAAGGGGAAAAGGGTTCCGAAAAAGGGGGGAGGGGATTCCAAAAAGGGGAAGGGGAAGAACTGAAAATGGACTGAGGAAAGGGGATACGGAACTAAAAGAAAACGAGGGGAGGAAAGGCTGAGAAAAGGAAGACAATGAACTAAGAAAGGGGGAGGATGAATTGAGAAAAGGGCAGGTTGGACTGAGAATGGGCTGTGAGAGAGAGAGAGAGAAATAGAGATAGATAATGGATAGATAGATAGATAGAGAGTGAGAGAGACAGAAAGAGAGGTATAGTAGGACAGAGACAGAGACACACAAAGAGAGTGAGAGAGAGAGAGAGAGAGAGAGAGAGAGAGAGAGAGAGAGAGAGAGAGAGAGAGAGAGAGAGAGAGAGAGAGAGAGAGAGAGAGAGAGAGAGAGAGAGAGAGAGAGAGAGAGCACAAGACAACAAAATCAATCGTGAATTAAGAAATGAACCCAAAGATCACAGTGGGGACCTGACGCGCTGTGACAAGCCTCTCGAGAAACAAGAGAGAAGTTGAAGGTGTGAAGGAGAGAGAGAGAGAGAGAGAGAGAGAGAGAGAGAGAGAGAGAGAGAGAGAGAGAGAGAGAGAGAGAGAGAGAGAGAGAGAGAGAGAGAGAGATGCAGAGAAAGATAGAGAGAAAGAAAAAGAGAAAGAGAGAAAGAGCGAGAGAGAATGAGATAGAGCGAGAGCGAGAGAGAGAGAGAGAGAGAGAGAGAAAGAGAGAAAGAGAGAGAGAGGGAGAGAGAGAGAGAGAGAGAGAGAGAGAGAGAGAGAGAGGGGGAGAGAGAGAGAGAGAGAGAGAGAGAGAGAGAGAGAGAGAGAGAGAGAGAGAGAGAGAGATCCAGAGAAAGACAGAGAGAAAGAAAAAGATAAAGAAAAAGAGAAAGAGAGAGAGCGAGGGAGAATGAGATAGATTGAGAGATTGAGAGATTGAGAGAGAGAGAGAGAGAGAGAGAGAGAGAATGAGAGAGAGAGGCAGAGAAAGACAAAGAGAAAGAAAAAGAAAAAGAAAAAGAGAAAGAGAGAAAGAGCGAGAGAGAATGAGATAGAGCAAGAGCGAGAGCGAGAGTAAGAGAGAGAGAGAGAGAGAGAAGGACGTGATTAGCCCAGAGTGATTAGATATGTAAATTAATGTTAAGTCGATCAAACTCTGCTCGCTACAGAGTCGCAACACTCGACATCGCATCTTCTGTATCCTCAATAATTAGGGGTGAAAATAGTCTGGCCAGGTTGCAGGAGCAGCGAAGCCTAATCTACTCTGATCAGCCCCTAAGGCCCTCTGATTGAAGGGCCAATATCCAATAGAATGGACCCTTATCTGCCAAAATACATGATTGTTAACCTTCGCACTGCCTTGAGTTCGGGTGTTTCACGGAAAAAGCTTTCTTGTCGTCTTTAGGGATAAAAGTGAGAATTCCTTCCCACATGCACACCCATTAACACACACGTACACGTACACGGACACACACACGCGGACACACACGCACACATACACACAACATCTCCCCTCCTTTCTTCATCATCCTTCTTTCCTTCCTTCCTTCCTTGGCCTTCCCAACCTCCTCTTCCTCCTCCCTTCTTCTTCTTCTTCTTCTTCTTCTTCTTCTTCTTCTTCTTCTTCTTCTTCTTCTTCTTCTTCTTCTTCTTCTTCTTCTTCTTCTTCCTCTTCTTCTTACTCTTATTCTTCTTCTTACTCTTATTCTTCTCCCTCTTCTTCTTCTTCTCACTCTTCTTCGTCTTTTCCTCTGCTTCTTCTTCTTCTTCTTCTTCTTCTGATACCTTTACCTCTATCTCCACTTCCACCTCCACCACCTCCACCTCCACCATCACCCCCACGTCCCCCTCCACCCCCACCTCCCCCTCCACCACCTCCCCCTCCACCTCCACCTCCACCACCTCCTCTTCCACCTCGACTCGACGTCCCTCACCAGCAACAAACGAAAGCTCAGCATTTCCCCGCTCCGAGCGATCCTGGGCTTTGAATATTCGTCCGAGGGCAGCTCAAGCATTAAGACTTTGTTAAACCTCTCCTTTCGCGTCTTGGACGGAATACAATATCGAAGAGAGGCGGCCAGTTCGAGGGAGGGGAGGGGAGGGAGGGGTGTGTGGGAGGGAGGGAGGGGTGTGTGGATGGGGGGAGGGGTGTGGGGTGGGTGGGTGGGAGGAGGGAAGAAGGGGGGGGGGAGTGGTGGAGGGGTGGGTGTGGGAGGGAGGGAGGAAGAAGGTGGGGGAGAGGAAGAAGGTGGGGAAGGAGGGGTGTGGGGGGAGGGATGGGGAAGGGGAAGGAGAAGGGGGGTTGGATATGATGAAGGGAGGGCGAGAGGTAGGGGAGTGAGAGAAGCTATGTGGAGGATTAAAAGGGAAAAAATGGAGTGTTTTGGTTTTATTTTTATTTTGTATTTTTTTGTATCTATCTCTCTTTCTTTTTCTTTCGAATTTGCTTTTGTTTTATTAGATCTGACATACATATACACACACACACACACACATATATATATATATATATATATATATATATATATATATATATATATATATATATATCAAAAAAACACAAACACAGTAACGTGCACATAACAGATATAATAAAGATTCATTTTTGGATTGCTTACGCCTGATGAGGAACTTTCTTTAAAAAGTCGCGAGTTTTTCCTTTCAGTTTGTGGCAGTGTTTTATTATATATGTATAATACTATTATATATATATATATATATATATATATATATATATATATATATACACACACATATATATATATGTATATGTATATATATGTGTGTGTGTGTGTGTATAACGTGTATGTGTTTGTGTGTGTGTGCGTGTGAGAGTGAGTGTGAGTGTGAGTGTGAGTGAGAGTGAGAGTAAGAGTGAGAGTGAGAGTGTGAGTATGAGTATGAGTATGAGTATGAGTGTAAGTGTGTGTGTACATATTACACCCGGATATAATCTCTCGCGTATAAAAACAAAAATATCAACAGCAATCACAATTTGTTGTTCACACCAGTTACACCCAATAAATATCTCCCCTCACACGTCTCCCCCTCACCCCCCCCCCTCAAAAAAAGGTCACGAGCAACAACAGGGAGAGTGTGAAGGACCGTGAAAAAGACTATATATATATATATATATATATATATATATATATATATATATATATATATATATAAAGATTATACTTCTTATCTATAACGGAGAAATAAATTACTGCAGATAAGAGAGAAAAGTGCTAGGTCAGTAAAATGAAGAAAAGCATGCTAGATTATTTGTTTTAAATAAAATCTTAAAAAGAGGACAAGACAGAAGATAGTGCGCCCCCCCCCCCCCCCCCCCAACAAAAAAAAAAAAAAAAAAAAAAAAAAAAAAAAAAAAAAATATATATATATATATATATATATATATATATAACAGTTATAAATGATAATTCTTTAATTAGGAGATTGAGAGAGACAGAGAGAGAGAGAGAGAGAGAAAGAGAGAGAGAGAGAGAATACAGACAAATGGAGAGAGCGAGAGAGAGAGAAATCACACCTATTGCAGTAAGAAAACGAAGATAAAGAAGGAAAAGATGATGAAGAAAAAAAAAAAACTAAAAGAGGAAGAACTAGAAAAGACAGAAGACACAAAAGAAGAAGAAAAAAAAGGGGAGACGAAGAAGAAAAAAAAAAACAAAAAAAACATCCAAAGGAAAAAAACAAATAAAGAACAGCATCAACAACAACAAAACGAAAAAAAAAGAAAAAAAAAAAAAAAAGTTCAGACACATTATGAAAAGCGATAAATCCTGCAATAACAACCGTCTTGCAATAATCCGTCATCAAGATTACCGAAGACGCACAGGTCGCCGCCGTGTACTATAAACTGCAGGACAGTCTTATAAACCTTCCCTCGATTACAGTCCTCGTTGCTGCTTTATTGCGGACGATGTAGAAGAATGGGGGATGAGGGGAAAGAGGGGAGGAGGAGGAGGAATGAGAGGGGGGTGAGGAAGAAGGGGAGTAGATAGAGAGGAAGAATGGGGGATGAGGGGAAAGAGGGGAGAAGGAGGAGGAATGAGAGGGGGGGAGGAGCGAGGGAGGAGCGAAGGAAAGGAGGGGGAGTAACGAAGCAGAGAGGAAGAATGGGGATGAGGGGAAAAAAGAGGGGAGAAGGGAGAGAAGGAGGGAAGGCAGCGGGAGAATGAGAGGGGGGAGAGGAGCGAGAGGAGGGGAGTAGATAGAGAGGAAGAATGGGGGATGAGGGGAGGGAGGGGAGAAGGAGGAGGAAAGAGAGGGGGGAGGAGGGGGGAGGGGGGTAGATAGAGAGGAAGAATGGGGGATGAGGGGAAAGAGGGGAGAAGGAGGAGGAATGAGAGGGGGGGGGAGGAAGAAGGGGAGCGGATAGGGAGGAGGATGGGGGGTTGAGGGGGAAGAGGGGAGGAGGAAGAGGAATGAGAGGGGGAGGAAAGGGAGAAGGGGAGTAGATAGCGAGGGCAGCAAATGGGGGATGAGCTGCCTGGCGGGGGATGCGGTGCCGGGGCAAAAGTCGGGGAGAGGAGGAAAAAGAGGGAAAAACATGCGCGGGCGTGGGCGGCGGGGGCGACGGGCGTTTAGCACGAGGAGGCCGCCGGGGGCAGCAGGGAAGGAGGGGAGGGAGGGGAGGAGGAGCAAACGATGAGAGGGGGAAAAGACTACGGCCGAGAAAAGAGGGAGAACGGGGAATAGGATAGAGAGGAAGGAACAGGGGGGGTGAGGGAAAGAGAGGGAGAAGGAGGTTCTTGGGAATGAGAGGGGGGAGAGGGAGGAGGGGAGTAGATAGAGAGGGAGAATGGGGGGGGAGGGGAGAAGAGGGGAGGAGGAGGAATGAGAGGGGGGAGCCGAGAGGGAGATGGGAGGAAGAAGGGGGTGTAGGATAGAATAGAGAGGTGGGGATAGAGGGGGGAATAAGGGCAGAGGGGGAGGGAAAACGGAAGAGGGGGAGAGGGAGAGGGGAGTGAGATGGAGAGAGAAGAATGGGGGATGGAGGGGAAAGGGGAGGAAAGAGGACGGAGGAGGAGGAGGTGAAAGGAAGAGGCGGGAGAATGAGAGGGGGGAGACTGGAGGGAGAGGAGACCCGAAAGGGGCGTAGATAGAGAGGAAGAATGGGGGGGATGAGGGGAAAGAGGGGAGTAGAGGGGGAAATGATTGAGGGGGGAGAGGAAGAAGGGGAGTAGATAGAGAGGAAGAATGGGGGGGGATGGGGGGAGGAGGCGGGGAGGAGGGGAGGAGGAGAGCAGGAATGAGAGGGGGGGAGAGGCAAAGAGGGACGAAGGGGAGTAGTAGTAGTGAGGCGGAAAGAATGGGGGATGAGGGGAAAGAGGACCCCGGAGAAGGAGGAGGAAGGAATTGAGAGGGGGGAGAGGAGGGAGGAGATGGAGTAGATAGGAGAGGAAGAATGGGGGGATGAGGAGGAACCGAGAGGGGGGCGGCGAATGAGCGGAAAAGGAGAGAGGAGGGAGGGAAGAGGAGGCAGAGGAAGAGGGAAGGGACAGGAGGAAGGAAGCGGAGAGAGAGGAAGGGAAGGGAATGAAGGAGAGGAAAGAGAGAAAAGAGGAAAAGAAAGGGAGGAGAGTAGGGGAACAGAGGAAGAGGAGGAAGGAAGGAGAGAGAGGAAGGGGAACCGAGGACAGGAGGCAGGAAAGGAAGGAAGACAGGAAGGAAGAGAGGAAAAGGAGAGAGGAATGAGAGGGGGGGAGATGAGAAGGGGAAAGTAGATAGTATAGAAGCGAGGAAGAAGAATGGGGGATGATGGGGGACAGAGTGGAGGGGAGAAGGAGGAGGAATGAGAGGGGGAGGGGCGGAGAGGGAGGAGGGGAGTAGATAGCAAGTGGGAGGATAGAATGGGGGATGAGTGGGAAAGGCGGGGAGGAGGAGGAAATGAGAGGGGGAGGAGAGGAGAAGGGACCGAGGGAAGTAGATAGAGAGGAAGAATGGGGGACGGGGGGAAAGGACGGAGGCGGAGGAAATGATGAGAGAGGGGAGAGGAGAAGTAGGGAGTAGATAGAGAGGAAGAATGGGGGATGAGGGGAAAGCAAGGGGAGGAGGATGGAACGAGGGAGGAAGGGGAATAGAATAGAAGAGAGAGACGGTGTGGGATAGGGGGTGAAATAGGGAGATAGGGGGTGAGCGGTGAATAGAGGGGGACAGAGAGGGAGGGGGGCTAGATAGAGGGGAATGATGGGAGAAGGGGGGATAAGAGACAGAGAGGGAAGGGGCAAAATGAAAGGAAGAGACGGAAGTTGAATAGGGGATGAGAGAGGGAATAAGAAAAAGAGGGTTGCAAAGTTGTGCCACGTTTGTATTATCCGTTTTTTTTTTCATTTTCATTTTCTTTTTCTAAAAAAAAAGAAAAAAAAAAAAAAAAAGCTCTAAACTCTAACATCACTCACTCCATTTACACACTCATACTCACTCACTGACTCGCTCAATCACTCTCATCACACGCTTTCTCCCTTTCTCTTTGTATATTTAGTAGGATTAGAGGAGGGGAGAAAGAGGGGGATGATGGGAGTACGATAATCAGGCGATTGAAGATTCGAAGATTAGAGGAAGGGGGAGGAGGAGGGAGTAAAGAAACCCGCATGGGTGAGGGGGGTGGGGGGTGGGGGGGGAGGGTCGGTGGTGGGGGGGGGGAGGGGGGGGTGGGGAAAGTGGTGCGGGGGGTGGGGGGGGGGGGTGGGGGGGGGGGGGGGGGGGGGGGGGGGGGGGGGGGGGGGGGGGGAGGTGGGAGCGGGGGTGGGGGGGGTGGGTGGGGGGAGGTGGGAAGTAGGGGGGGGTGGGGGGTGGGGGGAGGGGTGGGCGGGGGAGGGGGGGCCGGCAGGGGGGGAGGGGGGGGGGGGGGTGGGAGGGGGGGGGGGGGGGGGGGGGGGGGGGGGGGGCGGGGGGGGGGGGGGGGGGGGGAGGTTGCAGAGGTTATTTACTATTCAATCAGGATTTGACTCTCCTCTTGGAATTTGAGCCCGAGAGTGATAAGTGAAAATATCTTTTTTTGTGTGTGTGTGATTATGTGCGACCCTTTTGATAAAGAGGTATAGTTATGAGATAGGAATAAATAATGTTTCTTTGTCTCTCTCTCTCTCTTTATCTATCTATTTATCTCACACACACATACCTAGATATCACGAATAAGCCCTCCAAATATATAAGACCAAAGCTTACCCAAATTCTTCCACCAGAGAAAAAGTAGAAAAAGGATTTCATCCCGCCGAGGATAAAATAAAAAGCCTGGATCATTTGGTATTCCACAGTGCGAATAATGGATGGAAAAAACAAGAACGGGCAGCCAGGCTTGAAGGGAAGGCGACTCGTGCCCCGGGTGCGGGATGCGCCGGGGTAAAACACGATTGCGCCTTCTCCTTCCTTCCTGTCTCTCGCGCTCTCCATCGCACGTCTCTATATCGCTCGCATCACTCGCTCGCTCGCTCGTCATTCTAACGGATCACTCCACTTGATCGCTTGCTGCCGGTACGGGGGCGGTCGTTCCGTTGGTCGCTCGTTCGTTACATGGATCACTCACTCGCTTGCTCGTTCGCTCGTTCGTTCCAAGGATCATTCACTCGCTTGCTCGTTCGGTCGTTCCGTTGCTCGCTCGTTCGTTACACGCATCACTCACTCTCCGGTCGCTTTCTTGCTCGGTTGACGGTATTCGGTCGTTCCATTGGTTCCAGGTAGCCGCTTGCTCGTTCGCGGGTGCGGTCGTTTCTTTCATGTCTTCTTCTTCGCTCGCTCGTTGTTTCGTGTCGTTTGTCCAAGGATCACTCGCTTACTTGCTCGTTCACTCGCTCGATCATTCGTTTCTTTGAACGTCCGGTCAGGTCAATCGTTCGATCGTTTGCTCCCCTATTCGTCCGTTCTCTCGATAACTCGTTCATTCATTCCCTTCTTAGCTTTCCTTTTCCCTGACTTGCCTGTTTCGTCCCTATGCTCGTTCCCTCGGCGACTCGTGAATTCGTTCCCTCGTTCGCTCAAGCGTTCCCTGCTCGTGCGTTCGTTCCCTTGTTCCCTCGTTCGTGTGATTATTCCGAAGACTCCAATCCAGGTTAAGCTGGGGTTGCTTTGATTAAGCTTCGATTGAGAACGAACTTTTGACGATTCAAGCGATGTACGAAGGGAAAAAATGAGTGAATGAACAAATAAGAGTAAGATAGATGGAGGGTTTGAGGGAAAGTGATGGGGGGGGGGGGAGAAAGAGAGAGCGAAAGAGAGAGAGAGAGCAAGAGAAAGAGAGAAAGAGAGAGAGAAATACCCCACAGATGATTGAATAACAGCCAAGCAATAGAAACCTAATATGAATCATCTCATCAATTAAGAAAAATAACTGAATAGGTGGAATAATTAGGAGAAAAGACGGAATAAGGAGACGAAAGAGGAATTAGACAGAAAAAAAGAAAACGGAAAGGAAACGCGAAAAGAAGGAAGAAAAAGACTAGAAAGGAAATATAAAGAAAGAAGATATAAACAAAGAATAAGGAAACAGGAGGAGGAGAATGAAGGAATAACGATAAGGAATAACGAAGAAAACAAGAAAAAAGAAGAAAGATAAAAAATAGACGAACATGGAGAAGCAAGAAAATAGAAGAAAACTAAGGAAGAAACGAAACGAAGATAAATGATTAAAAAAGAAAACAATAAAAAAAAAGCCAAAAGGAAACTGGATTTACGGCGTGGAGGATAAGGAGAGAGGGATGGGAGTAAGAGGGGGGGTGGGGATGGAACCAAGATGGCGGGAGGGAGGGAGAGAGAGAGACGACAGAAGGAAGGGGAGATAGATAGATAGAGGGAGGGAGAGAGGGAGGGGAGGGGAGGGAAGGGAAGACGGTGGTGGGAGCAGATGGGACAGACAGCTGGTGCGATGATGGCATACTAGACAGCTTTAAAGCTTAATGATTCCAAACTGTCACTATCGAGAACCAACTCCTCTAAACTCTTCTCGCGGATTAGGACAGGAAAGCTACTTAACAAATTTGAATCTCAGATAAACACTAAAAGCTGAAAGGAACATCTTCGTCTCTAAAAGGATCAGAAGGAGGCCGATGGTGGGGAGGGGGGAGGGGGAGGGGAGGGGGAGGAGGAGGAGGAGGAGGGTAGGGAGAGATAAGGGAGGGGGAAGGGAGAGAATGAGGGAGGGAATGGAGGGAAGGGATGAAGATAAGGAAGGGAATGGATGAGGGAACGGAGGGAAGGGAGAGAATGAGGGAAGGAATGAAGAGGATGAGGGAAGGGAGAGGATGAGGGAAGAAAGGGATGAGGGAGGGAGGGAAGGAAGGGAGATAATGAGGGAAGGAAGGGATGGGGGAACGAGGGAAAAGGGAAGGAAGGAAGGAAGGAAGAAGAAGTGACCACTGGGGAAAATGGGAAAAGCGGGAGAAAAGGAATGAAGAGTTTGAGGAGTAGAGAGTGAATTGGAAGAATTGGGAAGAGAAGAGAGGGTAGGAAAGGGAGACAAGAAGGGAGGGAGGGGGAGAAAGGATGAATAACAATGATGTTGAGATAGAGGAGAAAGATGCAGATAAAAGAGATATGGAAATAATAAAACAATTGAAAAAATGGAAGTTGAGAAAAATATATCTCCCTCGAAAAGGGAGCGATAATACTCGAGAGAGAGAGAAATAGAAAAGAGAAACAGAAGAAGAGAAAGAGATAGTAGGAGAAAGAGAGAGAGAGAGAAAGAGAGAGACAAAGAAAGAGAGAAAGAAAAGGAAAGATAAAGAAAGAAGAAAGAGAGAGAGAGGGAGAGCAAGACAGACAGAGAGAGAGAGAGAAAGAGAGAGAAAAGAAGATAAAGGAGATTAAGAGAGAAGACATTACACCTTAATTAGACGAGGGGGAAAAACAATGAACGGGAACCACCGATTAAAGTGTGAACGGAAGAACGCGAGAATACCCTACCCCCCTACCCCTACCCCTCCCCCTACCCCTCTATGTGCATTCTCTGCGTCGTAGTATTATTGGGAGCTTCTTTCTATTACTCATTCATCAGTTTGAATCCCTTACGCTAGGATGGAAGGAAGAATGGTTTCCAATTGTTTAAAACTTCAATCGTGTTATTCTCTCTCTCTCTCTCTCCTTTTCTCTTTCTCTCTCTCTGATATTACTTTTTTATTCATTTGTTTGTCGTTTTCTATCTATCTTGTATTACTCACTTTCGGTCTCTCTCTAGTATTACACTCTCCCAAAGTCTCTTTCTTTCTGTCTTTGTCTCTGTCTCTCTCTCTCTCTTTTCCTCTCTTTCTTCCTCTTCCTCTTCCTCCACCTCCCCCTCTTCCTCTCCATCTCCCTCCATCTCCATCTCCCTTCACCCTCACCTCCACCTCCACTTCCACCTCCCCCTTCCCCTTTTCCTTCCCCATCCCACTCCCACTCCCCCACCCTCACCCCCTCCCCCTCCCCCTCCCCCCATCCTTCCTCCCCCTATCTAATCAACGCACACCCGAGCTTGCCCTTCCCCAAAATGTTCCAGTTATCATTCACTGTTCAATTAAGAAGCGACTGAACGTACTCCGTATATATAAAAAAAAAAAAAAATGAAAATAAAAGAAACAAAAATTAAAAAGACGACCCAGATCATTGCAGAGGGGAAAAAGGAGAGCGATTTCTACTCGCTTCTGAATTGGAGAAGGACAAGGAATAATGTCGATGATTTTGGCAGGTGGAATCGCGGTACGGTATGAACAGGAGTTACAAAAGATAGAGAGGACGAGAGAGAGAGAGAGATCGAGAGAGAGAGAAGTGGAGAGAGAGAGAGAGAGAGAGGAAAGAGGAGGAGGGATAAGGGGAGGGAGGGGGAGGGGAGGGAGACCGATGGGAGGGAGAGAGAGAGAGGGAGGGAGAGAGAAGAGAGATTGAAGCAAGATGAGGAAGAAATTGATGAGGAGGGAGGATGAACAGAAGAAAGAAAGTGGAGGGAGTGAGGGGGAGATGAGAGAGGGAATGAGAAAGAGATTTGTAAAGGGAGGGGAGGGGTAGCCGGACTAGGGAAAAGAAAAAGAGAAAAATTAAAGGGAAACGTGTACCCTCCGCGGAGGGAGGGGGAGATGGAAAAGGATCTGTAAGAGAGAGCAGGAGAGGGGGGGGGAAAGGACAGGAAAGAAAGAAGGATTTGGGAGGGGAAGGCAAAAAGGAAGGGAAAGGGAAAACATACAAACAGAAAAAAAAAATAAAATCTCTCTCTCAAAAAAAAAAATAAAAAAACACGCACAGAAACAAATAGAAAAAAAAATAAGAGATATACTATCTAGGCGATAAAGAGAGGAGAGAATTTATATGTGGATGTGTAGGGATGAGAAGTGGTAGGAAGAGCAGCGATCACTGATGTTGAGAACGGCGTCTAAGGATTACCAAAGACTTTTAAACAATGTTCCGCGTATCGACCCTTGTCGGACGCTTCTTTCGCTTGAGACGAAACAGTTATGTAGGAGAGAAGAGGAAAGGGAGAGTGGATATGAGAAAGTAAGGGAGGGAGGGTCAGAGGAGAGGAGGAGAAGGAGGAAAGGGATGGAATGAGGAAGAATGGAGAGAAGGAGTGCAAGGAAGAGGGAGAGTAAGGGAGGGAGGGTCAGGAGGAAGAGGGAGGGAAGGAGGAAGAGGGAGAGATGGAGAGTAAGGGAGGGAGGGTCAGGAGGAAGAGAGAGGGAAGGAGGAAGAGGGAGAGAAGGAGGAAGAGGGAGAGAAGGAGGAAGAGGGAGAGGTGGAGAGGACGGGAGAGTAAGGGGGAGAGAAGAGGGAGAGAAGGAGGAAGAGGGAGAGAAGGGGAGTAAGGGAGGGAGGTTCAGGGGGAAGAGAGAGAGAAGGAGAAAGAGGCAGAGAAGGAGGAAGAGGGAGGGAAGGAGGAAGAGGGAGAGAAGGAGGAAGAGGGAGAGAAGGAGGAAGAGGGAGAGAAAGAAAGGAGAAAGAGAGGGCGGGAGAGTCACGGGAGGGAGGTCAGAGGAAAGGGAGAGAAGGAGAAGGCGTCAATGAGGACGAGGGTTAGGGAGGGAGGAAGGAAGAGGAGGAGAGAGAGAGAGAGAGAGAGAGAGAGAGAGAGAGAGAGAGAGAGAGAGAGAGAGATAGAGAAAGATAGATAGATAGATAGAGAGACAGAGAAATAGATAGATAGAGAGAGAGAATGAAAGAGAGGGAGACGATGGCAAATAAAGCAGAGGAACGGAGAAAACGAAAAACTTCCATGGAGAAAGAGACGAAAAAGATATAAAAAGTAGATAGTAACCCGCCTGAAGAAGAAATAAATAAACTCTCACACATTCAAAAAACCCAAGACAAAGCTAAGAAACCAACGCATGACATAAGAACAGCTTTTGATACCTATCATGAA
>NW_028236629.1:10000-11281 GCF_977035675.1 Penaeus japonicus | reverse complement strand
CGAGATGCTGTGCAAGAATCTCTTGGATTAGTCCACAAGAACCTCATAAATATTGCTCATGATGTGAGAGGTCCTTTAAAAGTTCTGAAAGAAATGTGGATTCAGAGTGATGAAAAACAAACTGTACTAGATCATGTATCAACTTTTAGAGAAAAGCTATTTCAAGCATGGGAATTAGCTAGAGAAAATATGAAAAGCTCCCAGTGTAAAATGAAACTCAGATTTGATGCTAAATCTAAAGTGCATGATTTTAAAGTTGGTGATCAAGTATTGGCCTTTTTGCCTATGCAAGGGCAACCTCTGAAAGCAAAATTCTCTGGTCCATATGAGATTGTAAGAAAACTCAATGATGTAAATTATGTGATTAAAACCCCAGACAGACGTAGATCTGAAAGAGTGTGTCATGTAAACATGTTGAAAGAATATTTTGTTACTGAATCAAAGGTTGTCAATCTTAATGTGATAAGTGATAATCATGAGGATGAATTTAGAAATATGAATATAGATATGAAATTGTGTAACAGTGATATTCTGAATAACTTGAATGACAAACTGAGTCATTTGCCTGATGGTCAAAGGGAGGAAATTTGTGTGTTAATACATCAGCATGTGAAGTTGTTTAGTGATGTACCCCAACAAACAAACTTGGTGCAACATGATGTGGATGTAGGAAATGCTTCTCCTATCAAACAGGCTCCGTACAGGATGAACCATGTTAAAAGGGAATATCTAAAGCAAGAAATAAGATATTTACTAGATAATAACATCATAGAACCTAGTGCAAGTAGCTGGTCTTCACCATGTCTATTGGTACCAAAACCAGATGGTTCTTTTAGATTGTGTACGGATTACAGAAAAGTGAATCAAGAAACAAAGACGGATGCTTACCCTTTACCATGGATCGATGATATAATTGATCAAATAGGAAATGCAAACTACATTACCAAGATTGATCTGTTAAAAGGCTACTATCAGATTGGATTGACGGAGAGTGCGAAACAAATTTCTGCATTTGTTACACCGGATGGTTTTTTCCAGTATCGTGTAATGCCTTTTGGAATGAAGAATGCTCCTGCAAGTTTCCAGCGATTAGTGAACTATCTAACTGCTGATATAGATGGAGTCCAGGCGTACATTGATGATGTCTTAGTTTATGGAGAGACATGGGAAGAACATATAAGCCGGTTAAGAAGAGTGTTTGAAAAACTATCTGAAGCCAAGCTTACCATTAACCTTAAGAAGTGTGATATTGGACATGCATCTGTGGAATTTCTCGGTTAT
>NW_028236629.1:0-5000 GCF_977035675.1 Penaeus japonicus | reverse complement strand
AATATAAAGTATAGCACACCTAGGTGAATAAACAAAAATATTAAAAGCCTAGAATAATTTTTTACCTAATTGATGTGTCATGGAATAATTGAACAAATAGGATCTATTTACTGACTGCTAATCTACACAACTGCTATTTGAAGAAGTAAACTGAACTTTTTTTCATGCTTACATAAGCATGACATATTCAGTTTCCCCTCACATGCCAATATGAATGAATTAAAACAAAAGTATTATTAGGCATTAAATTATATCACATTTACTATTTGACATAAACCATCCTAGGACTGAGTGTCCCATGAACTCAAATGTGTAGAGGAAGAAACAAATCATTGCAAAGATGACCATTTCCAAGATGCGCCACAGTGGCACGGGGTCGCCCGACGGTGTCTGCTCCACCCTGCAGTGGTGGAGCAGGTGACGATGCAGATAGCGCCTTATAATTCCGTAATGATGATAATAATGTTAATAAGTGTAATGATAAAAAAAAGATAAGAATAATGATAAAAAATCATTAGGCAATCGATGATGATGATAATATCAATAATAATACAAACCATAATAACGTTGGTAATAATATTACTACTAACAATTATAATAATAATCCAAATGATAATAATAATGATGGTGGTAATGATAATAATGATGACGATAATGATAATAACAATGATGATGGTAATAAGGATAATCATGATAATAAAATAAATGATAATAAAAAACTATAAAAATAAAAATAAGAATACTAGTTATAATAGCTATGTTAATGATGATAAACTAATAATACTAATAATAATAACCAATATTGGAATAGGAAAAGCATCGACTAAAAAGACTGATAATGATGATATTGATAACAATTACAGAAGTATAATAAATTATCTTCATTATTACCATTATAATGATTATGATTATAAAAATGATAAGAATTATTATCATGATGGTAAAATAATTATTGATTATTGCGATTAAGATGACAGTTATCATTATGATAATAACAAAAGTAACCATAATAGTAATAACAGTAATGATAATAATAGAAGTAACAATAAGGAAGATAGTAATGATAATATGTATAAAGACAATCACAATGACTATCATGATAGTAATGATAATAATTATCATCATTATTGTTATATAGGTAATGATTTAAATGATAAATAATGATAATAATAATAATAAAATAATATGCTAATATTAATAACGATAATAGCGAATATGATAATACTATTGACAATAATGATAATTATGATAATGGCGAAAATACCACTAACAAGGGAAGTAATGGTAATGACAATAACAACGCCGATGATAATGACGATAGCATTGTCATCAGTAATGACTAAATGAATAATAATAACAATAATAATAATGAACCTGGCCTCTCCCAACTCTCCCACTGCCACTCTTTCTCTCAACATTTCGTTCTTAATCCTATCCTTCAATGCCCTGTCCTTCAACAAGAACGGAAGAAATAAAAAGAAAATGCCCAGGAAATCATGACAGAGAAAGCCAAGGACAAAGAAAAGGAAATAAAACCAATAAAAGAAGTAGCTCAACTCAAAACGCCTGGAAGCCATTAATAAGCCAAGACAAAAAAAAAAGATATATATATATATATAAAAGAACAGACAGTGCAGCCGGCACTCCCAGACAATCTTTCTATAGAAATCCTTATCAGCTTTTTCCATGCCCACATCAAGAACCTAATAAACCCGACAGTCGGTTTCAGACAACATGCAAAAAATACCCTAGCCCGAAACAGCCTCCCACTGCTCGACCTGGGAGAATCCGACTCATGGGGATTCTAAGAGTAATCCCTCCCAACACAAACCTCAGCACGTCAGCAACCATGTCTCTGGGCAATCAGATAAAGCTCATATTTGACAAACAACACAAACAGTCAGACGAGAAGACGTAAGATCACCGACAACATCACCCAGATACCTGAATAAGAGGCAACTACACATCTGCCACCACAACCGCCTCGACACCCTGACAAACAAACCAACGAACACACCGAAAAAAAAGTAACAGAACCGATGGTACAAACGCCGGTTCAGGCTACACAAACTGCTGTCAAGCCGAAACAACCCACACACAAACAACAAACCACACAAACACACCTTAAGGACCGCAGTAGATCCAATTCACGCAACCGGCAGATTAAAGAAAAAAAATCACAGGGTCCTGTCCAGAACACCAAGCAGCTTGCAGCAACAAGCGCAGCAATAACAACAGTCCTGTAAGGCTGCTGGACGGCATAGTACCTGATGCGTCCTACTAGACCATTCGACTGTATGCCCAAGAACCTCGCAAATACGACTGGACCGACACACATCGAATTGGCAGAGAAATCGCCAAAGGTAACATCAAATGGATTTATTGACTCATCCAATGATGACATGGTCACAGCCAACACTTTACACGAAAATCTCCTTGCTGGTGAGATGGACATCTACATACACATAATAAGGTACAAACATAAAACGAGCTGAGTAATGGATACCTTCCTGCAGAACAACAGAAATCATGAATTTGTTACCTTTGATAACTAACCGCCTTACAATAGTATGACATTGGAAGTTCGACCGCCGCATTGAGCTCTGTAACATGTATAGCATATGCAACACACACATAATACTGCTCAACAGCCACGACCTCGACAACGCAAGCAAAATAAAGATACACACATATACAACATACCAAACAAATCACTCAGGTGAACGAAGCGTCATTAAATCCAACTTCAAACACAAAATATACAACAACTCACATCAAAGCTCATGGAAATTAACACACCGCGTGGTTCCATCCTCATTGCAACAATATACCTACCGCCACGACGACTTTATGTACCTGACCAGGACATATTCCAGCTCCTCAGACACAGAAAACCTACATATATACTCGTAGATTGGAATGCACAACATCACACATTTGGCTACATCTACACAAACGTCGTGTAACGCTGGTTCGCATCTCGCATCCTCGACGGCACACTACAACACATCGGCCCACACTTCCCAACACGCATAAACAACTGGTCAGCAATCACACCAGGCATTATCCTCACAAACAAACATGCGCACCTAAACATTCACCAAACACAAGGTGACATCACAACGAGCGACCACCTCCCCATCGTTGCCACAATATCAACAAACGCGATAATATACTATTATATATTTACTCTACTGTCTGTTTGTGAGTGGGTATGTGGTTGAGTAAATGAAAGACGGAAGAATGCAGTAACGCATTTTAATACCGAAATACAAATATACTTCTCTGAGTGATAAAGGTTGGCGATTATGTATAAACAAGTTATTACGTCAATATCGATACATTTTGTCATGACATGTAATACTATATACAAGTACAAATGAGGCACAATATTTACACAATAGATAAGCACTGCAACCTACAATCGATACTAGAGATACATGAGATGTAGAGGTTAGCCTAGCGTCGATTTTAGTGGACCACAGTACATCTCGCAGCGATCACTACTTCGATTTCTAGACACCCGCCGGTGTGTACTGTCGTTTTGCCCCGCATGTGGCTAGAGTGTCGACCTGTGAGTCAGAAGAAAGACGATGCCGTAAGAATTCGCAAGTCACCCCCTCCTCCGTACTCTTCTCCAAAGAAAACCCATTGCGCAGCCTGATAGGAGGGGCAACTGATTGATCTTTTTTCTTTCTTTTTCTTTCCTTTTTATTTCAGGATGAGATTTGGTATTTGATTTATATTTACGTTGTTTTTACTTTTTATTATTATATTTGAAAAGACCAGGCAGGTTTTTATTGTTCTCAATTTTTTATTATTATCGGAAGCTGATCGTTTTTTACTTGTATATCCCCAGCCCTTCTCAATTCTTATGTTCCAGCCTTTTACACTGTTTTCTGTTCTACAATATGTTCAATATCACCTTTGAGGTCCATTTTACCCTAGTAGTTGCGGTTTCGCTTCAGTTCATATTCTTTTCGAAATTCCAAGTGTTGCGGAGCGGAGTGCGGGGAAGAAAAAGAAAGAGGGCAGATCGGGTCAAGCCACGAGAGAGAGAGGAGGGCCTTGAAGGAAGCAGCTGTGGAATGTTTTTTTTCTCGAACCCGCGCCGTAAGATCGACAGGCACGGTTGATACCGCTTGGCTACACGACCCGTAAAAGAGATGTTCAACCAGACGCCTTATGAGATGTCATGGACATTACCTATGTGTTCTTGTCAGAACAGTGATAGTGATCGATCTTACCGCGCGGGTTCGAGTCCCGGTCAGGGAGGTAAATATTTGTATATATTAAAATGCGTTACTGCATTCTACCATCTTCTCACACATATAACCTTGGTAACTTGATTTGGGGCTTGAATTTGTGATTCCGTGGCTGCCGAGTGCCCGTGGGAGATGTTCGTTAGAAATTTCCGCTATCACAGTTCTGACAAGAACATGCATCGGTAATGTCCATGACCCTACTCATAAATTCGTTCACTCTGGCTTTGAACCATGCTCTATTTAACGGGTTCGTGTAGGCCAAGCGGTATCAACCGTGCCTGTCGATCTTACGGTTGCGGTGTTCGCGTCGGTCGAGGAGGTAAATATTTGTATATATAAAAAAAGCGTTACTCCTTCACCCTATTATCAAACATAACCATGGACTTGAATTGGGCCAAGCCATTTGCTCCGTGGCTTGCGAGTAGAGCCTTGGGAGATGTATCGTAAAATATGCTATCACTGTTCTGACCAGGCAAAATAGGGTAATGTCCATGACCACACAAAAGGCGTCAGGAATGCCCCCCTCTAATACGGGTATGTCGCCAAGCGGTATCACACCGTGCTGTCGATATACGGCGCGGGTTCGAGTCCCGGTCAGGGAGGTAAATATTTGTATGTTATATATATTATATATATATATATATATATATATATTATTATATGTAATATATTATATACATATATATATATATATGTCAGGGGTTCTTTTAAATGATTTGTTTCTTATATATAGTC
>NW_028236628.1:0-11703 GCF_977035675.1 Penaeus japonicus | reverse complement strand
TTTTATTGCTATTTTTAAGCATCAAAGACCCTTTTGATCATTTTTTGTTTGCTAATTTAATTTTACCCTGGTAATATTAAAACACAAATTAGTTTTACCCAGATAAAAATATCTAAAGGTTTTAAAATGAATACTGAAAATACCTACACTGCCTTTATTGGCAATGACCGTTTAATCACTGATTCGCTGTTAAACGTGGCATTAACCATTAAGACTCAACAAAATACCTCCACACCTGTGTTGATTTTTAATGATCAAACAGGCCAAGCCATTGATGTTAATACCATAGGATCTACATCAGATATTCAACAACGTTATGCTGAACCTGAAGCAGTTAAAAAAGTTGGACGTCCTAAATTAGGGGTAATTTCTTCGTGAAATCCACTTTGCAGCAAAAGCATTGGGATTGGTTGATCAACAAAGTTCAAGTGCATCTGCCGTGATTCGAAAATTGATTGACCAAGAGTTAAATAACCCCGATTCAGCAAGTAATAAAATGTTGGCAAAACAGGCAACTGATCGTTTTATGTCAGCAATGTCAGGCAATATGCCCAATTATGAGGAAGCCACTCGTGCTTTATATCAAGGTAATCAAGCGCTGTTTTTAGAATTGATTCACGACTATCCAAACGATTTACGGACGTATTTGATTTTAAAAACGCAACATGCTTTTTAACTACAATATTCGCAACTATATAAAAATAAAATGCGCTAAGCCTTTGGGATTATGGCATTTTTTATAATCATCGGCACACGATTGATCATTAAATTATTTTTGTTGTTCGGACTCATCACAAGCTTGTTTTAAACGTTGCATTACCATCAGATCCATAGATGCCGTCATCATTGCATGATAGTTTCGGCATTCTTTGGTCGGTTCCTGTATTCTTGGTTGGTTTGAGGCACAAGCGGCCAATATGCTTGCAATACCAATCAGGAAAAATGCTTTCATTACATGACCTACTATTAAATCTCAACTTGAATTAAAACTGAATTTTATTGCTTGTACTGTTGCAAGTCTGTTTTGATCACATTCCATCAATGTGCATTCTTATTTTTTTAAAGCTTGCACAGCCGTACCGTTCTTTGAAGTTCTAAATAGATTCAGTCGGCAACTGCAAAAAGTACTAGTTGACTCTTGCAGAGGATAAAAACTTTGAAATCCCTTTATTTATAATAAGATATATGCTCTAAGTATTAAACAATGCAAAATTAAAAATGCTTTAACCTATATAATGTTGATTAGTATTATCTTGTATATATTAAATTTTTTGCATCAAAAAACCCACCTTATAGTGGGCTTCTCTCAACCAATCCAATCTCTTAAAGACGAACCAATTCCACAATTTTTTCAGCCAATTCTTCAACTGCTTCTTGAGCAAATGCTACATCAGCACCCTGTTCAACATCCGTCACCACCACAACACCAGTTTGACGAAGTAATGCAACTTGGTCGCTTGATAAACCTACTTTTGCAATCGCAAAAAAAACACCTTGTTGAATCAACAAGCTTTCAAGAGATTGTGCATGTTAAGTACTTGAGCAGATACAGCAACTACAGCGGTTTTTGACCTAACGTGCAGCACGAGTTCAGCAGTGACAGGTTCATTGTGTGCAGTCCATTCAACCGCAGCTTCAACCATACCCGCACCACAGTCACATTACTTAAACGGTCAATAAAGATAAAAGAACCCGTATAACGACTGTCATGATAACGGTCAAATACCACGGGTGCATCAAACTCAATCGTTACATCTGCAATCGCATTTAAATCAAGCTGTTCAACTTGCATTTTTTCCAATGTGTTGACATTGGTACGATAGTTGATCTTTGCAACCTTAGCAGGAATGGTTTGTGTACCAAACTTCACATTATAAAGTTTGCCCAACATAAAGGTGATCAGTCATCCATAGACTGTGCCGAGCAGAACGGGAAATGAGCGGTTGCTCACCCGCTTTAACCAGCACGTTACCACGCGAAATATCGATTTCATCATTTAAGGTTAGCGTTACAGCTTGACCCGCAATAGCATGCGCTAAGTTACCATCAAAAGTGACAATTTTTACTGTTGACTTTTACCAGACGGTTAAAGCCACAATTTCATCGCCAACTTTCACCTCACCTAAAGCAATCGTACCGCAGAAACCACGGAAATCGAGGTTAGGACGGTTTACATATTGCACAGGGAAGCGGAATCTGTTTGCTTACATCATGTGTAATTTCAACAGTTTCCAATGTTTCCATCAAGGTTTTACCCTGATACCACGGCGTATTTGCGGATTTATTTACAACGTTATCGCCATTCAATGCAGAAATTGGCGAGAAGATGATATTGGCAGGTTTACGCTCACCTAATTGATTGACAAAATTATTGTACTCAACTTGAATTTCATTGAAACGCGCTTCAGAGAATTCAACCAAGTCCATTTTGTTAATCGCAACTACGATATTGCGAATACCCAATAGGCTCGCAATAAAGGTATGACGACGAGTCTGTGTTTGTACGCCATAACGAGCATCAATTAAGATGATTGCAAGATCTGCGGTAGATGCGCCTGTGGCCATGTTACGGGTATATTGCTCATGCCCTGGGGTATCAGCAATGATAAACTTACGCTTTTCAGTAGAAAAATAACGATAAGCCACATCAATGGTAATACCTTGCTCACGTTCAGCTTGTAAACCGTCGACAAGCAAGGCCAAGTCAGGTGCATCACCTGTTGTGCCACTTTTTTAGAATCACGGGTTACTGCTTGTAATTGATCTTCATAAATCAATTTTGAATCGTAAAGTAAACGACCAATTAACGTTGATTTACCATCATCCACATTACCGCAAGTCAAAAATCTTAACAGGTCTTTATTTTCGTGCTGTTTTAAATATGCCAAGATATCTTGGCTAATTAATTCAGATTGATGAGACATCGCTCAAAGCTCCACAATATTTTGAAATCGGTTGCTATATCTTTAAATCCTCCTAAGTCCTCCGTTTTCTGCTGGAGTTTCCCCCTCTTTATAAGAGGGGTTTGGGGGAGATTCATATAAAAAACTTAGAAATAGCCTTCTTGCTTTTTCTTTTCCATCGAACCTGCTTCATCATGGTCAATCATACGACCTTGACGTTCAGAGCTGGTGGCTAAAAGCATTTCTTGGATAATTTCAGGTAATGTTGTTGCCGTTGATTCAACTGCACCTGTCAACGGGTAACAGCCCAAAAGTACGGAAAACGTACCGATTTCATTTGTGGAACTTACGTCTTTTAAACGCATACGTTCATCATCCATCATGCTCAACGTACCACTACGTTCAACAACTGGACGTTCAGCTGCTAAATACAAAGGTACCAAAGGAATACTTTCTTGGTAGATATATTGCCAAATGTCTAACTCAGTCCAGTTTGACAATGGAAATACACGGATACTCTCGCCTTTATTGACTTTACCGTTATAAAGATTCCAAAGCTCTGGACGTTGGTTTTTAGGATCCCAAGATGTTAGCATACGGAAAGAATACACACGTGCGTTTGCACGTGACTTTTCTTCATCACGGCGTGCGCCACCAAATGCAGCATCAAACTGATACTTATCCAATGCCTGTTTTAAGCCTTGGGTTTTCATAATATCGGTATATTTTGAGCTACCATAATCAACTGGGTTTACGCCTGCATCTTTACCTTCTTTGTTTTGATGCACGATCAGATCAAAACCGTGTTCTTTTGCCATGTTGTCACGGAATTTAATCATGTCCTTAAACTTCCAGCCTGTGTCGACATGCAACAGAGGGAAAGGAAGTTTAGCAGGATAAAATGCTTTTAAAGCAAGATGCAGCATGACAGCTGAGTCTTCCCGTTGAGTAAAGCATCACTGGATTTTCAATCTCAGCAGCAACTTCACGGATGATATGAATACTCTCAGCTTCAAGCTGTTTTAGATGAGTAAGTCTTTCCTCAGATATAGGCATTGACAGCACCAGCTCACAAAAACGTGTACTTATTACACATATTAAAATTTATATTCATTATAGTGATTTACACCTCAACCCTTTTGCTTGTTTTTTTATATTCATATATAAAAACATCATAAGCAACAACAAGAGATCGGCATGACCACACAAATTATTACACTAGAACAGATTGATTTTGAGCAATGGCTTCCACTTTGGCGCGGCTATTTAACATTTTATAAATCACAACTCCGTGATGAACAAATAAGATTATCTTGGAAGCGAATCACAAATCCTGAACAAACTGATATGTTTGGTTTTGCCATCAAAGTAAATGGTCAGGTGGTTGGCTTTGTACATTTGATTGCACATATGAGCATGTGGACAGATTTACCCTATTGTTATCTACAAGATTTATTTGTGGATGAAGCTTTTAGGAATCAAGGTTTAGCACGACAATTAATTGAGCATTGTTATCAGGTCTGTGCAACAAAGTTTGACCGTGTTTATTGGCTCACTCAAGAATCCAATATTAGCGCCCAACACCTTTATGATCGTATTGCGAGTAAAACAGGATTTATCCAATATAAAAAAGCATTAGCATAAAAAAGCTCACTTTTTTAAGTCAGCCTTTAAAAAAATTGAAGATCTGCATATCAAATAGCTCAACCAACAATTTAAAACTAAAAATCGCTTCTTTTGTAAAAATTTTAAAGAAGCGATTTTAGCTTAGTCCCAACTTATCAAACTGTATATGCTTAAAATTAGATATATACAGCCCGACAACTCAGGTCTTAATGGCCGAATAATGCTTTATCTAAAGGAATTTCATTCATACAGAAGCACCTGCATCACTGCCATGTACATCTGAACCACTGACCCAACCATTAATTTTTAATGGCATGGTCGGTTTAATATAATGTGTCCAAGTTAAATCTAATGCTTTAATTTTGTCTTTTTCGGGGAAGGCTAAGTTGATTTGCTTATCACCAAAGAGAGCAGCAGATTGGTTGACTTTGGCATAGATTGCACGACCAGATAAACGATTCATCACATCAAAGCGAATATCACCACCGACAGAAATCATTTCACCATCACCACCCATTGCATGCCCCAATGGGAAACCTTGTTGGTAATAACCATCTTTATAAACATGATGACTATAAGAAATACCTAATGGATCGCCATTTGTTTCTGTATTCGCCCATTCAACATAAAGCTGGTACGGCAAATTTTTAAAACTTGAGGGAATAGTAGCACAGTAATACTTTTTTTAGAGGGTAGTAAACCCGCTTCATCTTCACCAATATATTGCCCATAAAAACTCATAGGAACATTCAGCGAAGATTGAAGATTTAAACGCGCATCAAATCCAGCAAGCTGGTTAGATGGATTACCCCCCCCTGTACAAGTGCCTATCATGCACATCATTGTCTTTCCCATAAAGCATTCCAATAAGCTCTGGCACTTCTGGTTGACCCTTCTCCATCAATTTGGAAAGCACGTGATGCACCGATTTCTAAATAAGGTAAAGGTTGAGCAGTTAAGCGCAATCCATTAAAGCGCATCAGGCACAGCCGTATAATCATCTACTGTCCAGCAAAGGCTTGTATTGCAAGGCAATCCAAGACAACCATTTAGATTCAAAGCTTTTTGTTTCAGCACGTTGTACAGTAAAACCGTAACAGGACGGCTGGATCACACGAATCAAACTACCATCATGTCCTGGCCCCCAATATGTTGGGATTTGACCCGCAATAACCCACTGATTCCATAACTTCCCTGCAATGTATGAACCTTCCACATTGACATCTTGACCATTGTCAATTTGCGGATCTTTTTCACCATTAACACGAAGCTTTGCATCCCAGTTTTGACCGCCTGCATTAAATTCTAATGAACCCACATACTGTGCTTTTGCACTATCCCCAAAAGCTTGAGGAATATTTTTTTGATCAGTTTCAGCAAACAAACCTAATTTTGCGGTTTGATTATCTGCTTTTAGTGCATTTTGAATTGAATCAATAACTTTTTGTTGGGTATTGTTTAAAACTTTTGCTTGAGATAAGGCACGTTGAATTTCATCCCCATCATTGGCAAGTCGATGTTTGATTTGAATCACACCTTGCTGATTTAACCAGTTCAAATCTGTGCGAAGATCTTCATTATTTAATACAATTCCCTGTGCAAATACAGGTAAAGACATTCCAAGTAATACATCAGCACAAAGTGATTTTCTTAAATACATGCTCATTTTTCTCAAGTTTTATTTACAACCACACCTTAATTTTTTTATCAGTTTTTTTCAATGGTGAAATTGTGTTATTCATCTTTTAAAATTCCATTATCCAAAAGAACATGAGTGCACCAAAGTGCACTCATTTTCTTTTTAATTCAAGCAACAACGATCATTCAAATTTTAAAACAATCGCCATCTCTAGCTTTTAAATTAAAATACTTTTAAAAATAACAGAATAACCGCCGATAAACCAAATCGTTGAGGTAAGGTAAAATCATGCAGAAGAATCGTTTTGACTGTTGCAAAATTCAATCCAGTTTTATTGGCAACCATGGTTCCTGCAACCGCACTATTGAGTACATGAGCCGTTTGAAACGGGTAACCAAAACATCTGCGCAGCGATTGTCGACATTTGCCACAAGTTCAGCAGACATCCCTTGACCATAGGTCATATGATGTTTACCAATACGCTCGCCAAGTAACCACAATACGTTTCCATCCCACCATTGTTCCTAAACCAGTGCCAATGCCACAGCAACTTTTACCCAGTTTGGAATATATTGGAGGAAAGAATCTAAGTTTTTGCGATACTCTTTTACCACTTTGCCTTGAGCTTCATCCATTTTTGGAAGTTGATCCGCTTTATCCAAGCGTTTAAAAGCTGTGGTGCTTAAGTACATATCATTACGTAATGAAGATACTTCAGCTTCGGGGATATCTTTGAGATCGCCGAATTTACCAACACGCTGGCCCAAATGATCAGTCAAACTGGCCAATGCAGGAACAACTTCAGGATTCATTTCTTTGGTTTGGATAAATTTAGTAATGGTTACACGCGCTTGTTCATCTGGAATATCGGCATGCTGTGCATAAATTGCCGTCGCAGTTTGACCAGACAATTGTGAGAATGACTGTAAATGCTGTTGGTCTAATCCTCTATTCAACGAATAAGCCAAAGGCACAATACCAATCAAAATCAGCATGATTAAGCCCATACCTTTTTGCCCGTCATTTGAACCATGTGCAAAGCTTACACCGGTACAGGTGAAAATCAGAATTGCACGGATCAAAGGTGGTGGTGGCTTATTGCCTTCAGGGGGTTGGAACAACTCAAGTTGTTTTTTAAATATTTTTTTAACAATCAAAAATACAATTGCTGCAAATGCAAAACCAATCAAAGGAGAAAACAGTAATGCTTTACCCACTTTAAGCACTTGATCCATGTCTACACCACTTGCACCCGTTGAAGCGTGCAAAATGTAGTTCATGATGCCTACACCCAAAATTGAACCAATCAAGGTATGAGAGCTCGATGCCGGAATACCTAAGAACCAAGTGCCTAAATTCCACAGAATCGCCGCAATCAGCATGGCAAAAACCATAGCAAAACCAGCGCCACTGCCTACATTCATGATCAGTTCAACAGGAAGTAAGGCAAATTCCCATAGGCAACTGCACCACTGGCAACCTATTACCCCAAGGAAGTTACAAAAGCCTGCCCACATCACTGCTACAGGTGCAGGCAATGCATTGGTTAGATCACGGTTGCTACAGCATTGGCTGTATCATGAGAAAACCATTTACAAACTCAAAACCCAAAGCGTATAATAAAAAAGCTGTCGACTAAAAGAATCACTGAATAAAGGCTTAACGGTGGAACATGTGCTAAATCTGCATAACTTGCACCCCAATTAAATCAAGGTAGCAATGATAATCGTCAGAAACCCGGCATAAAAAATTTTCGGTGTTGGTACATGTAATTCGTCGATTTAGCAGCTTGAGACGATTGTGCAGAATTGAGACGGTAGGTAAATTCGAATTCATGCAGAAAGTTAGAGAATATTAGAAAGCGCTTATTGATTCAATTAAAATTGTGACAATTATATGACAAATAGTGGTCATATGAAGTGAAATTTATAATTATTTCACATTCAGTATTTCGCTACACAAGCGACAAAATCTAATATTTTTTTTATTTATAATTGTATCTTACACCAATAAATCAATACAACTTAAGCAAATATTATATTCAGATGAAATTTAAAATTTGTAATATTTCAGACCAATTTAAGCTATTCATCATTTGGCATTGCTATTTTTCATGAAATTTATGACAAATTGATGAAAAACAAACATTTCTGTTTAAGTTTATTTTTTTATGTTCAATAAATTCGTTCCGAATTTTATGCAAGTTTAACGCCAACAATTTTCCTTTCACTAAAGTACTCTGCCTCATCAATAAATCATCTTGAATTGCATATGTTAGACAAATAAGGGTGCAAAGAAATAAAAATATATCAAGTATTGTTTACAAAACTTTTAAAAGGGTTTTGCTTAATAGATCAAAGAAATTTCGTTTATTTTCAATTTGTAAAATGTGCCATAAAAACTCAGTGTTCTGTAAACACTGAGTTTTTTGTTGAAGATCATCCTGAAAATTGATCTTGAATATAAAGTTAAGACTTATGTTTAATTAAAATTATTTCCACTGATATCCCATAGACACTGCACCACCAATATTGCTACGGCTGTCAGCAGAAGCACCCATTTTCCAGATGATCTTATTGCTGTCAGTAATGGCACTCACCCCGATTGCTACTGCAGTTTCACCTCGGTAACCCGAAACACCCGCACTAACCATACTCATACCCGCTTCAGTGGGTTGTGGTAAGTTACCTACCGCCATCGCACCTGCGATACCCGCATAAGTATCGTTACGCAAGTCATCCATATTTTTATTGGTGTCATAAAAAGCTTGTTCCAGATTACTTACCCGAGTATCTATAGCGCCCAAGGCATCCCCTACATTATGGAAAGTCCCCCCTGCAACGTTATAGGTAGGTGCACCAATCGAACCATCTTTGTTCAGTGTTGAGCCGCCACCTAAATGTTGCGCCACACTGCTATTGGTTTGGTGTAATTGTGAACCGTTAATGGCATCCGTAGAGGTTGAGGTAATTTCACCATTTGCTAAACCACTGACTTTATTGGTTGTCCCATCAATCGTGACTTTACCCACATTGACCTTATTCGCTGTAACTTGCTTTGCTGTGACTTGATTCGCAGTAACGGAATTTAACTGAATATCCTCTGCTAAAGCCACTTGATAGTTATTTGAACCATCTGCATTGGTACTACTGTTTACAACAGTGTTCTTACCTGCAGACACGCTGGTTTTAGCACCAGCAACCTGTCCATGTATTGAAGCAATTGCATCATGCACATTGTCTTTACCTGTATTTCCAATATTACTGGTTTTGATCGTTCCATCTGGATTAACTTTTGCATTTCCGCCCAATGCATTTGCGACACTTTCACCCGGTGTTCATGAAATTTGACTACCATTAAAAGGCCCTGATCAGAATCGGACTCACACTTACGTCAGCCAAACCACTGATGGTATTGTTTTGTGAATCAGCTTTAATATTACCCACCGTGACCGAATCAAAACTGACATCATCTTTGGTTGCAACTTGATAATCGGTTGAGCCATCTGCCTTAGTGGTTTTCGTTACTTCAGTATTTTTACCTGCACTTACAGTTTCTGTAGAACCTTTAGCTTCATTGGATTTAGATATTGCAGCCTTTAATTGTGCAACATTGACTGCATCTGTATCTGCAGTACCCGCTGCTACACCAGTAATTTGACGAGTGATCCCCCTTGAGACATCTCCCACGGAAAATGCTGCTGCACTACTTCGCCATGTACTCCCAGTATTGCTAGAACCAAAACCTGTCAATGGATCAAAGCCAGCGATACCCGCCGCAGTATTAGCAACTGAGCCTTTACCAAGAGCAATACTACCTTCCAGCTCGGCACGCGTATCCGTTCCAATCGCAACTGCATCTTTACTCTTGGGTGTGAATTAAGCCAGCGCAGTAGAACCTTTCCCTTTTTCACTCGCACCAACACCTAGCGCTACAGCATAGCGCTCACTTGACACATCATTATTATAATTACCTGCTTTGGTACCACCATCATTGATACTCACATAATGAGTCGTATCCCCTGCACCAGCATAAAGTTTTTCAACTGCTTGGTTTGTCGCATACAATTGTGAACCGTTAATAGCATCTGTACTGCTTGCACTAATTTCACCTGCAGCTACATTGATGATTTGACGTTCACCACCGACTTTACCGACACTGACAACACCATTAGCTGCAGAACCCACACCAGCAAAGGCATAATCCTCGCCATTAATAGTGACTTTATCTACAACACTCGCTGCACGATCTGTGGATGCGTTACCTAAGACCACACTGTTGGCTTGGGTCGTTGTGACATTGTTACCTAGGACTTGAGTATTATCTTGAGCAACGTTATTACTCGCACCAATCGCTGTAGAGTTTTTACCAGTTACAGTATTCAAAAAGCCCACTGCGGTAGAAAAATCGGCTTTTGCAGATGCACCATCTCCAATGCAACTGGGGCGATTCACACCGCTAAAGCACGCCCGGCCCGCTAAAGCTTTTTTCAGTTTCCCCTAATATTGTATTATTACCTTGAGTACCCCATCATTAACACTGAAATAATGAGTAGAAGCCGGGAGCTGAGCTGCTTTAAGGGTTTTGATAGGTTTACTGCTCAGTATTTGGGTTGCCGCTGCAACTTGGTAAACGGGTTCTTTTCCCAAACCCTTCCCCACTGACACTTTACCCCTGCGCATTGGCTGCAAAAATGTTCTACCTAACCGGTACTAAACCCAAATTCATGTTTACATCACGAATCGCCTCGCTATTTGCACCCAAAGCAACACTGTTGCTAACCGTAGCCTTAGCTCACTGCTAGACGGTGTATCATACCCTTGCTTTGCCCGACCCCCTGCTCGAAACCAAAGGACATTACGGTTGCCTGTAACGTTTTCACCAGCCGAATCACCGAGGGCAATATTACTGTCACCCTTAACGTTTATACCAGCAGAAACTTTCAAACCCGGTATTTTATTCCCAAACTTCCCCCCCCCCCCCCCCCCCCCCCCCCCCCCCCCCCCTGATAAAGGGCCACTGCACTATTCAATCCCTAGGGAATATAGACCTGTCCCTATAACTTAAATTGTTGTAACTACCTTTTCTACCGCCCGTTTTCATACCCACTGAAATATTTTTAGCTTCCCGTAATATCCTGCTGATAATAACCCCCTGCTGTGTTTCCTTCCCCCAATGAAAAAATACGACTTCACCCAAAGCGAAATGTTACGCCTTTTACCCTTACTAGGGTTCTTGCAGTCGAGTATTTGCGGTACCATAAAGTTGTAAAAACCGACTTTTTCCCAAAGCCCCTGTTACCACCTCCCCATTACCCCCAGCGAGTACCCACAGCAAGGTTTATCCCAACAACGTTTAACCCCCATTAAACCTAATCCAGTGTTTTTTTCGTGACATCAGATGCATAAACACCTAAAGCTGTATTTTTTTGACCTTTGGTATTTTTTCCACTGTTCGATCCAACACTGGTATTCCAGCCCCCATCATTGTTGATACCTGCATTTAGACCATGGCAATTGGTTTCCCCCAGTTGCA
>NW_028236627.1:37500-40000 GCF_977035675.1 Penaeus japonicus | reverse complement strand
ACCTTTGCAACGAAGATAGAGTATAAACGAACACTTGAACATTACATTTCAGAGTGCCATATGATACAACCTTTCAGACCACCTAGCATGAGGTACGCAGAGTTATGTAATTATTTCATAACATCAACTGTACTAGAAGATGTAATTATGCTATATCCGAAATTCGGTATATGATACCCTATTATAACATTTATCTAATGTCTATTCACGTTGATATAATATAGAATATAATCATGTTATTACCTTAATTTGTAATACAATGTTAGCAACAATGTCATGACGACATAAATGTATCAAAGCTTGCCCATGCCTGTGCAGTTAGCCAGGGTGGTAAATAAAGATCTAATCTAATCTAAAAAAAAAATCTGACTACTACAATACATGGGTCTGCTCAAGAAAACTCTCAAAGAAAAAAAGTCCCCCAGTCCCTCACGCACCAAAGTGGATAAATGACCCCATTTTAAGTAGGGAGCATAACCGAGTTCAGGAGCTTGCTAATTGTTACAGGGATGACATGACATCAGAAAATATTTTACGATTCCTCAGAGCTAATAAAGAATTCAGAGAATTAAAGGCTCAAGTTCGCAGTAAACATTGGGAGCAATTCCTGCAGAGCATTAACCACCATACTTCTGCAGCTGAGGTATGGAGAAAAATCAACAGGTTGTCAGGTAAAGCTGTCGCCACTCCGCAGTTCCACAGCCCATTAGAACAGGCCAATTTGTTACTAGATCAATGGGCCAGAACCTCTCAGCTGAACTCACTTCCGCAGAAAATAAGAGAGAAACTTAACAACACGAAAATATATAGGAATTTTAACATTACCATAGCCTGTTCTGCCACTGACCCCTCCGACTTTGCCGAAATAACTGAGTGGGAATTAAATAATGCACTCCGGAAGGGTAAGGCAACTGCCCCAGGCGAGGATGGCATGACTTATAGTGTACTTCGACTCATTGCTCAGGTACCAGGTAACCCACTTTTACATCTTTACAGACTAAGCTTATCCCAAGAAATACTCCCAAGCTCCTCGACTAAAAGCCTAATCATTCCCATACCCTAAACCCGAACTATCTGATTAAATACCGCCCCCTCTCATTGACCTCCTGTTTATGCAAGGTACTTGAGAGAATTATTTTGAGCGCGACTCATTGTATCGCATACATGCCAAGTTATCTCCAGACTGTATGGATTCCTCTTTAGGACGTAGCACTCAGCACTGCTTTGCATGTAGTACTTGGACAAATTCTCAGCAAGGCATGCAAATGTATTTCTCGATCTTAAATCTGCCTTTGATATTGCAAACAGAGACCTCATCCTTGAGCAACTGGCTAGCTGTTGGTATTCAAGGTAAACTTTTAACGTGGATTTCAAATGTATTTATCAAACCGATTCAGGCTCATGTTCTCTTTCAGGGGAATCAAAAGTACCATACTCTAAAAATGTTTGAGCTTGGCACACCTCAGGGGGGCGTTACTTAGCCCCATGCTATTTAACATTTTTAATGCACAGGACTATTAAGCAATATACCACTTGAGGGCAGTGATTCCATTATTTGTTATGCTGATGAATCTGCATTAAAAAACCTCATAATCGACGGAATAGAATGCAAAAGATTCTTAATGTACTGTCCACAAAAGCTACTGAGTGCGGTTTGATAATCTCAGTTGAAAAAAAACAAGGCACTCAATCCTCTTACAATCCCACTGCCAAACTTTCATATAGATGACATTGATACAAGTATCTCGGGGTGACAGTTAACGACACAGAACTCATTATGAACTTAAAGAAAAGACTGTGGGAGCGGCTGAAGCCACTCAAGACTCTTGTTGGTAGAGAACATGGTGTCAATGTTAACATTGCAAGACTCTTTCACTTATACATACGGTCAGTCGTAGATTACCATGCTTTACATCTTATATCATTTAGAGAATCAGAGTCAACTTGTCTAGAAATCGTACAGAATGCAGCCATGAGGATCATTCTCGGTGCCCCCAAAACAACGAGGATTGTGAACATGAGAAAGGAACTCAACTTGCCATCTATTTACGAAAGAATATTATACATTAATACTATATTTGGTGTCAAAGCAATTCCAGAGGCATCTTAAATATAAGATAGTGAATCCATCTTTGTATAACAATACCGAGTCACACTCAAATTCATGGTTGCAAGTGACATACAAATCCATACACCAATTAAATATGTCCTTGAGTAGGTTCCCATATGGACGTTCTATTCCACCGTGGAAAATGTCGACATTGAACGTATTTTATGCTGATGTCCCTAAAAAAGACACAGTTTCACCAGCTGTACTTAAGCAACACACCCTTGCAACCATTAATGAGCATCTTGAAACTCTGAATAATGACTATGAGTGCTACACTGATGGATCCCTACAGGATGTGCTTATGTTGTATATAACAACAATATTTTGCAGCACCAAGATTGTAGGAGGGTTCATGACTGGGCGAGCACTACGCAAACTGAGTTGGCAGGA
>NW_028236627.1:25000-27500 GCF_977035675.1 Penaeus japonicus | reverse complement strand
TAATGTATATATATATTTTTATATATATATATTATATTATATATATGTATACATATCATATTTATATAAACTATATATATATATATATATATATACTATATTATATATATATATATATATTTATGTATATATATATTATATTTATATAATATATACATACATATATATATATTCATATATATATATATATATATATATATATATAATATATATTGTACTATATATATATATATATGCAACACACACACTCAACACACACACACAGGAAACACACACATGTGTAATATATATTATTCTATATAAATATATATTATATATATGATAAAGATATATATATATATATATATATTTATATATATATTATATGTTTATATATATATTGTTTAATATATATATATATACATATATATACATATTACATATTATACATATATATCTTTATTTATATGTTTATTATCAATAAGTATGTTGTTTATATGTTATGCATGTATTATGAATATGTATATATATATATTAAATATATATATCTATATATATTATCTATAATATTTATATATATATATGAATATATATATATATATATATATATTATATATATATTAGAATATATATATTTTTAATATTTATATATTATATATATTATATATATATATATCACATACAACATATATACATATATATATAAACATATATATATATATAGAATATTTATATATATATTTATTATTTATGTTATATAGTTATATATAGTCTTTCTGATATTTCTTCTATCAATTTGTGTTTGTGAGTGATTTGTTATATATATGCTATATATATATATATATTTATCTATGATTTATATTATATATATATATATATAATATATATATATATATCTATATATATATCTATATATATATATATATTTTATAAAAAAACATTTATAAAATAAAATATATATATATTAAAAATATTATATATATATTATATTTATATTTTTTATATGCAAGTATACATTCATACTTATATCGTATATACATGATAGAGCGAGAGTATACATTCATGCAAATATCTTATAAAGAAGTATCACACTTATGTCAATATAGAATAAGAAAAATATACATTTATATAAGATTAGCATAAGCAATTCCATCAACGCACATACCCGAGAATAATACAAAGCAGAAGACATGTCAGAAAGTCTTGAAAGTGTGAAGAGAGCTGTCGTTAGCAATCAGGAACCCTTTCAGTGGCAATGCCGCAACCGGTTAGAAGGTTTAAAAGGGGTTTGGGTCGTGTCAACTAGTAGTGTTTTGTCACCCACCAGTGAGACAGTAAATACTTTTTTTCTTTTTTTTTAAACCTCTTCCGCATTTGTGTCTCGCTACATCTTGTCTGTGTGGCTGCACGTGAGAGAGGGAGAGAGGGAGGGAAGGAGGGATGGGAAGAAGGGAGGGAGGGAAGGAGGGGTGGGAGAGAAGGGGAGGGAGGGGGAGGGGGGAAGGGGGGGAGGTGGGGGGAAGGAAGGGGGAAGGGGGGGGGTGGGGGGAGGGGGAGGGAGGGAAGAGGGTGGGGGGGAGGGGAAAAAGGGGGGGGGGAAGGGGGAGGAGGGGAGAGGAAGGGGGTGGGAGGGAAGGGAAGGGGTAGGAGGGGGGGGGAGGGAGGGGGGGAGGGGGGGAAGGGGGGATGGGAAGAGGGGGGGGAGGGAAGGAGGGGGGGGGAAGGGGGGGGGGAGGAGGGAAGGAGGGGTGGGAGGGAAGGAGGGAAGGAGGGGTGGGAGGGAGGGAAGAATGGGGGGGAAGGAGGGGTGGGAAAGGGGGGAGGGGGGGGGAAAGGGGGGTGGGAGGAGGAAGGAGGAAGGAGGGATGGGAGGGATGGAAGGAAAGGGGAAAAGGGGGAGGGGGGAGTTGGGGAGGGGGGGGGGAAGGGGGGTGGGAGGGGGAGGGAAAGGGGGGGTGGGGGGGGGAGGGAAGGAGGGGTGGGAGAGAAGGGGAGGGAGGGAGGGAGGGAGGGAAGAAGGGGTGGGAGGGAGGGAAGGAGGTGTGGGAGAGAAGGGGAGGGAGGGAAGGAGGGAAAGAGGGGTGGGAGGGAGGGAAGGAGAAGGGGGAGTGGAAGGAGAGACAAGAGAAGAAAGGAGATTGATAGAGAGAGAAAGAGAGATAGGAGAGAGAAAGAGAAAGAATGAAAAGAGAGATTGAGAAAGAAAAAGAGAGAGAGAAAGAGAGAGAGAGAGAAGGAAACGGGAGAGAGACGAGAGGTGAGAGGAGAGAAGGAGAGGGGAGAGGAGAGGTGAGAGACCGGGAGAAGGAGAGACGACGAGAGAGAGGTGATAATGATCTCAATAGAACGAGAGAGAGAGAGAGAAAGCGTGAGGAACAGAGATAGAAAAGGAGAGTGAGAGAGAGATTGATTTGAAAGAGAGAGAAAAAGAAAGAAAGATAGATTGAGGCGACGAGAAAATTTGAGAGGAGAGGAAGAATGAGACGAGTCGAATGAGACGACGAGATGGTGGAGAGTGGAG
>NW_028236627.1:15000-17500 GCF_977035675.1 Penaeus japonicus | reverse complement strand
AATAAAAAAAAAAACCCCCCTCCCCTCCCCCCCCCCCCCACCCTGCCCCCCCCCCCCCCCCCCCCCCCCCATCCCCCTTTCTTCCTCCCAAACATTAAACCAAGGCTAAAGGTTCAAAGCAAAATAACCCAGCTAGCCATTGTAGCAAGGCGAAGTTATAGACGACTGAACCGGTTTTGCCTGGCCCTTGTGGCATCACAAACATCTTAATCTCTATAAAGGATGGGAACACAAGGCGATCCAACTCCATCCCGGAATCCACTACCTTTCAAGACAAGAGCTCAGTTTCCTTGCTTCTTCTACAATAACAAACACGAAAGAGAGGCAGATATACAAATGGTGATAGAGGGGAGAGGGAGATAGGAAGATGATGAAGAGGGATAGGTAGAAGAATAGATAAGAGGGAGTGAGGAGAGAAAAGGGATTGGGAAGAGATTAGTAGAGGAGAGAAAGAGGTAAGTAGAGATATAGATAAGAAGTGAGGGACTGAGAAAGAGATACTCACGTTATAAGATGAACATAAGGGTATTTGGCGTCTCATTGACTCACCTGTGAAAGAATGAATATTTGTTAGAACGAAAAAGGAAGATAAGGAAAATAAAAGCAATGTGGGTGGACAGAAAGAGAGAGGACAAAAATGGGAATAAGAGTAATAAAGTATGTGTGTAAGATATAAATAGATAAATAAATAGACAGACACATACATAAAGAGAGAGAAAGAGAGAGAGAGAGAGGAATGAGGAGGAGAGGAGAGACAGAGAGCGGACCCCCAGGTGGAGAGAGAGGGAGGAGAGAGACACCTGGAGAGGAGAGGGAGGAGGAAGAGACCGTAGGGTAGATAGAGAGGGGGAGGGAAGGAGACAGGATGAGGAAAGGAGGGGGTAGTGGGAGAGGAGAGGATGGGGAGAGAGAGTGAGAGGGTGGGGCGATAGGAGACAAGGAGCGAGAAGAGATGAGAAGAGGGGGATTGTTGGAAGAGATGAAGAGAGAGAGAAAGAGAGAGAGAGAGAGAGAGAGAGAGAGAGAGAGAGAGAGAGAGAGAGAGAGAGAGAGAGAGAGAAACAGAGAGAGAGAGAAACAGAGAGAGAAAGAAACAGAGAGAGAAAGAGAAAGAAACAGAGAGAGAGGAAGAAAGAGAGAGAGAAAGAAGAGAGAGAAAGAGAAATAAATAGAGAGAGAGGGCGAAAGAGAGAGAGAGAAAAAAAGAGAAAACAGAAAGAGAGACAGTGAGAGAGAGACAGAGGGCGGTAAATAGATAGGCAGACATAGAATGCAAGATGTATATACAGAGAAGAGAGGCAGAAGGAAGAAAGAGAGGAAGCAGGGAGACATATGCTCTCTTCATGATCATATCGCCTTAAAAATTGCAATGAAGCACTTTATCATAGTTTAAGCACAATGAATCTTAACAACGGCCGTCTCATGGGCTGCATAGATCATCAATGATCCAAATACATTGAGGCAATATGTCAACAGCAGAGGCTCAAGGGGTCGTGTGTGGGAGTAGGGACGCTCGCTCGTTCTTCCCTGCCATGCCCTTTTGCCCTGTCTATCTCGGTTCGTTTTTTTTTTTCTTTCTTTCTTTCTTTAACTCTCTATATCACTGTCTCTGTTTGTTTCTTTGTCTCTCTCTCTCTCTCTCTCTCCTCCTCTCACTCTAGTCTCTTCCTCTCTTCGTACTCCTCCCTCTCCACTCCCTCTCTCTCTCTCTCTGCTCGCTCTCTTTGTCTCTCTCACTCTCTTGCTCTCTCCTCTCTCTCTATCTCTCTTCCCCTCTTCTCTCTCTCACTCTCTCGCTCCCACTCTCTTTTTCTCCTCCAACTCTCTCTCTTCTTTGTCTACCCTCTTCCTTCTCTCTTCTCATCCTCCCTCTCTCTCTCATCTCTCCTTCCCTCCCCCCCCTCACCTCTCCGTCATCCCCTCTCTCCTCTCTCCTGCTCTCTCCCTCATCTGCTCTCTCCTCTCCTCCCTCTCCCCTCTCCTCTCTCCTTCTCTCCCTCTCTCTCCCTCTCTCTTCCTCCCCTCTCCTCTCTCCCTCACTCCTCTCTCTCTTCCTCTCCATCTCTCTCTCTACCTCATCTCTCCATCACTCTCCTCCCCCCCTCTCCACGTCTCCTCTCTTCTCCATCATCACTCGTTCCTCTGGATTCTCTCTTTCTCTACTGCTCTCTCTTTCTCTCTCTCTCGACATCTCTCATCCTCTCCAGATTCATTCTCCATCCTCGTCTTCCTCTCTCATCTCGCTCTCCTCCTCTCTCTCTTCTCCCCCTCGTCTTTTCTTCTCTCTATATCTTTCTTCCCCCCCCCTCTTCTCTCTCTCTCTCTCTCTCTCTCTCTCTCTCTCTCTCTCTCTCTCTCTCTCTCTCTCTCTCTGTCTACACCTTCCCCTGTCTCTCTCTTACTCGATCTTTCCCTCTTCCTTCTCTTTTCCATCCTAGCCTCCCTACCTGCCCATCCCTCCTCTCTCTCTCACCCTCTCTTTTCTTGTCTCCTTCTACAT
>NW_028236627.1:0-10000 GCF_977035675.1 Penaeus japonicus | reverse complement strand
CCCTCCCTCACTCTAACACTCTCTCTCTCTCATTTTCACTCTCCTCTCTTTCTCTCATTCTCCTCCCTCATACTATCATACTCTCTCCCTCTCACAACATTCTTACCCCTCTCTCTCTTCTCTCTCTCATCTCCTCTCCTCACACTCTCCTCGTCCTCTCTCACCTCACACCTCTCCTCTCTCTCTCTCTCTCTCTCTCTCTCTCTCTCTCTCTCTCTCTCTCTCTCTCTCTCTCCTCCCCCTTCTATCGCTCGTGTTTTCCATTTCCATTGATCTGTCATACTATCTTTGTCTTTCACTTTATCCTATCCACTCTTTCTCTTCTCCTTTTATTTTTGCTCTGGCTTCCTCTTTTTCCTCCCCTCTCTCTTGCCCTCCTCATCTCCCTCCCTTCCCCCTTTCCGCGCTCGACTTTTTTGTATCATTATTATTCTTAAGAGTGCATCCTCCTCCTCCTTCCTCCTCCCTTCTCCTTCCTTTCCCGCAAGCACTTCCTTCTCGCTTCGCCTTTGCTCCATCCCTATCCCATTCATCAAAGGACAAAAACACGTTGTCAGGAGAGATAGCTACCATTAGCGTCTTCTTGTAATGCCTTGCGAAAAAGAAGGCGAAGAATGGCGTCTAATGTCTCCCTCTCTCCCCCTCCTCCTCCTTCTACTCCCTTCTTCTCACTCTCTTCCTCCCCTTTTTCCTCTTTCCCTCTGCCTCGTGTACTTTGGCTTATTCTGACCTCCCTCCATCTCTCTCCTTTTTATTCCCCTTCCTTCCAGCTTCCCCTGTCTTCTTATCCCTCTATATCCTCTTCTCTACCCTCACTGTCGTCTTCTCCAAGCACTATCGTACTCTTTCCATGTCCCCTTCTCTCCTTTTCTCCCTCTCTCCTCCCCTCCCTACTTCTACTCCCTCACCCCCACTATCCCCCCCTCCACCTCACTCTATCCCTCCCTCCCTCATCCTTTCACACCTAATATGAAGAGTGATTCTTGGCTCTCTTTGATATGCCACCCCCCCCCATGGCCCCCAGCCCCCCCCCATGCCGCCCCCCCCCATGCACCCATGCCCTATGCCCCCCCCCCCCCCCCCCTCGTTTCCTTCTTTTTGTTTTTCTTAATATTTTCCTTTCTTTACCCTCCATCTCGTCCATTTCCTCTTTCTTTCCCCTTTTTAAAAAACTATCCTCTTCCCCTTTCTAAGTGCCTTTTTTCACTTTATATCCCTCCTGCTTTCCTTTTATTTTTTCCCTATATCTTTCTTCCGTTCTCATTTTTCTTTATTACCTCACTTACTCATCCTTCTTCTCCCTCCTCCCTCCTCTCCTTTCTCCCTCATCCATCTCCCCCCCCCCTTCCTCCAACCGGTTCATTTTTCCTTACTCCATGCTCAGCCTTCTCCCTGACCTCTCTACCTCATCCTCATATCTGTGTTTGTCTGTCTGTTTGTCTGTTTCTCGCTCAATCCTTACTCTTTTTTTTTTCTCTCTCTCTCTCTCATCTTCTTCTCTTCCATCTCCATGCCTTATTTCCCTCCCTCCATTCTTTCTTCCCTCTCCCCTCCCTCATTCCTTCCCTCCCTCCCTCCTTTCTTCCCTCCCACATCCTCTCCCCCTCATCTTCTCTCCCCCATCTCTCTCCCTCCCTCCCTCTCCCCATCTCTCTCCCTTCCTCCCACCCTCCCTCCTTCCCTCATTTCCCCTCTAACCATCTCTTTCTGTCCCTCCCTCCCTCCCCTCCTCGCCCGCGCCACGCTTGAATGTAAACAAACACCTCAGAGAGCTCTCTACTTTTTAAGGAAATTTCTGGGGATTTAGCGATCTGCTGGCTTCCATCCTTGGCAGAAATAGAGAGTGAGCACCAGTCCAAAACCTGGTTTTGTTGGTGGCATATAGGTTTTTTTAGGTATTGGACTTAGCCAGTAAATAGCCTAAAAAATTTAAAATTTTCGTTGCATCCCTCTCGCCGCGCGGATTTCCCCCCGGTCAGCGCGCATGCGCAGTAATGGGTGTGGCGTGGTGACGTCCACGCCTACGTCATTATAACACTCCAAAGCCCCGTAGAGATTGTTGCCTCTCTGAGGTTAATAAAATTTAGCAATATGAAACTACTTCAGCCCTGGCACTCTAGCCGATGTTGAGCGACTACGATCTCGCCTCACTGACAACGAGGATGACGTCGATAATCACTGCCACCATTAAAAAACCCCACATGGATCATTCACCTTCGTTTCTGCTCCCTTGCATCACCAAGCTAAAAGCCCCACACCCTACCACTCAGCAGAGCCTCACAACCATTAATCCGCAAGGCCGACCCATGGAGCAGGTGTCGGGATTTTCGAGTGAACCTCCGCCCCTCCCACTCCTAAGTCATTCCAAGCTCACGAAACATCTGACCTATTGGCTCGCAAACTTTCTCCATACAACTGATCCCACGAGGTCATCTAAGGCTTCTTATGACCCCCTCCCTGCATTTTGCTCCAAGAGACTCGTAAATGTCAAGCTTATGTCCTTACAACCCAGGTGGTGGATGTGAAAATCGGTGCTTGGCGATGTTACCAAGACATTCCTGGTCCTTGAAACGGGAATTAGCCGAGGGTGAAAAGGTCACTGATCCACCTCCCGTTTTTGTATACAACCTCACGAAGGCGTGCTGACCTCATAACAAAGAGGCCACAGAAGGGGGAGGGGTTTTTTGTCCTTGAAGCTTGATGTCAAAGAGTCGTTGACAAGACCCAGAAAATCCCCCTCGTATCTTATCACGCACACCCGGTACCGCCACCCTGTCGGCATGGACCCTCACTAGCCAAGAGCTTCTTGGCATATACACATCGCTCATCTTCCACCACATGGCAACACCCCATCAACCAGCTCGTCGTCACCTGGAGGCCTTCCAGAACCCACCACCAACCCAACTTTCTAGCTTCAGAGCTTCCTTCCCTGTGCCTTCCACCCAGTGAGTTTAGAAGAATGAAAGATGAACAGCCTTGGTGCTACAAGATTTTCTGGGGAATTGGACATATCTCCTACGTTCCCGTTAACTGTTCAGCCACCTTCCGACAAGTGTGGCTGGTGTTCCGGCACTCACTCTTGCTCTTCCGCACCCTGCCCACCGAACCGCAATCCCCCGCCCCACAGCCCACCACCACTGATGGCTAATTCACATCGAGCAGTCCTTTCACACCCGCCCCACCCCAGAACACCAACGATGTGAAATGCCCTCGCTTGTCAGTCCACCATTAACCTGGAGTGAATGTTGTGGCAACGCTAGTGCCAAACGCTACCGTCCCCATCGGCTGCCTCGTCACAAATATACACTGCCCACCCCCTCCCACATCCATTACCACCACCAACCACCAATAACCTGCCACCACTACCACAACTCCCAATGGGCGCTGCCTCACTACCTCCAGCTTCACTCTACCCAGACTGAGTCACCACAAAACCTTGCATTGCCCATTCGTGTGGTGTAGGCCGTTTCCCCACTTGAACGGCACGATGCTCAGCAGTCAACAAGCACAGATTTTGATGCAATTTGAGTCTCACATGAAGGACCAGCAAAGCCCAGCAAGAAGCTACCACCTGAGCGCACCCTCGCCACCTCGTGTGACTGTCCAACCAAAAACCATCATTGCAACTGTTACCAACCATCTCCGTAGAAATGGAATACCTCGCTGGGGCTGCTAGGTTACTAAAGAAATTGTGACCATCTTTGTCTTTTTTCAAGAAAAGCTAAACCACGAATCACACACTCAGAGTGATACTGCCTCAACGTCATTCGTTCCCCACCATCTCCTGTCCAAACCTAGACAAACGAACTTACCACTAGCAGGATGCATCTTCACATTAGTCTTCCCTGACTCCCTGGACGCCTTTGGAATGATGACTAATCAAAGCTTGCTTTCACTTAAAACATACAATAGGGACACCAACCATCCCCAAGTATAAACAACAAGAAGCTTTTGGTAGGTGCCACATGGCCCGGGGAAGATGCCCCTCCACCCTCCACTCCCAGGCTACCAACCCTTATGTTCCATTAAGCCAGAAACGGCCATCGTGAGCTTACATTCATTCCTCAATAACCAAACCCATAAATACATACTCCTCTCTGCGCAACTACAACTGATTACCGACATGACTTCCAGCTCTTAGAAGTCAACTGTTGGTGATGGAGAGCTGCGGCTCTGCAACGTCCACTCTCAACCTTGGGAAGGATCACCTCCCTGCTCACCCTACTTTTGCTCCCTCCTTGTCCATGGCAATAGTTTTTATATGGGTGACTTTAACAATTGCCCAATGCCCGCCACCCTGCCTTTGAGGTGATCTCATCCTCTCTCCCCCACGCCGAACCGTAGTGGATATTGCCTCTCCTGAATATATCCATCCGTCGCCACCACCTCACTCACTGGCCCACTGGGGGCGCCACACACAACCGAGGAGGCACGCTTGACCACATCATACTACTCCAGGGGCCTTGGCTGGCGGTCGCAAGTCAAGATTTTTACCTCCATCCAGCTCTCTTCTCTGACCCACACATCGGCTCTTTCTTAGGCCTTCAGTATACACTGCCAGATGGACCTCCCCTTTTTCCCACCCAGACTCCTCGCCTTTACTCGCACTACCGCATCACTATCCCCTCGAAGTACTGCTCTCTCTCACTACTTTTGCCCCAACATGTCCCTCCTACATCTCCATGTCTTTTCTTGCAACATTTGATTTCCAGTCCAACCAGACAGACATAACTCTCCTTGTTTGACTCAACACACAACTTTTATTTAACAAAACCCCAACCTTTTTATGTGACACGACCACGATGTAAAACGACAACATCTTGGAGACCCCAGGCCTGTGACCTGGATCAACGTATTCTTCTGCAGAAAAGGAAGAACAGAGGAAGATGGACTGGACGCGCATTCCAACGCACCCAACCCCTTCTCTCCTCCACCAGAACCAGCGTCCAGAGATGAATCAACGTTGGTCTATCAGCAGTGTGTTCATAACTGAGTCTTGGAGAAGAAAAAAACTATAGCATAAATCATCAGACCAGTGTCCGGCTCCAAGTGGCATATGATTAACAGAGACCACAAGAGTCAACCCCCCCCCCAAGCGCATTCTTCCACCATAAAGCCCAGCATAGCCCACACCCAATATGCACAGGACTTGAATTAAATACCAAGGTCTGAGGCATGCAACAAGGACAATGCAATCTTCCCATTCATATACAAGAGGCCTCTCTCCTCCACTCACAGGACACTCGCAGTTTGCGGCCTAAAGACTGGGCATTACTACTCGAGCGGATGAAGAAGACAACTTGCTTATAACACGGGAAGACGAACTGCGCTCGCCGATGCTTCTCCTCATGCCAGGGGTAAGGTCAACGGCAACCCGTGGGATGATGGTGTTCACCTCCAAGTCCCTCCGCCTCCTCGTCAAAGTCCCCCTGGTAATCCTTTGCTGCAGTTGTATCAATCTTTTGGCATCATCAGGGGTTAAGTGCCCTTGCGTGGACTACAAGTACTGGTTGTGCCCATCCCCCCACAGCCTGGTAAACAACAAGTTCAGGGGCCAACATTCACATTGACCTCCACCACCTGTTTCTGTAAATGCTCGAGCAAATTCCTCACCCGCCCACATGTTCCGGACTCAGAAAAGTTAACTCTCCGCGGGCAGAATGGGGTTTCCTGCCCACACAGAGGAGAACCACACCACTTGCCTGATGAACCTGTACGCCCGCCCTCTCCGCGACGACCAGTTGGAAAAGCATTTTCTTGACCTCAAGAGTGCTTTGACAATTGCCAACAGAAGGTTAATCTTGACCATCAAGTTATTTTGTTGTCCAAGGAAAATCTTCCTTCATAGATGGATCCGTGGTTATCTCAGCTACAGGACCCTCAACGTGTTATTTTAAATTTTTAAAGGTCGCATTAGTGAAGTACAAAGGGTTGTAGTCGAACTTGTACTATCTCAAGGGAGGGGTTATAAAGTCCCTTCTATTCCAATTACTGATGCACCGCTTTGCTGACTCTTCTTCCGAACCTCTCGCACAACGTCCAATGACACCAGCCTACGCGGGCAGATGACATTTGTGGTACATTCCCCCTCTGCTTGCCGATCTTCAGCGCTTCCTTCCAATCGATCTATGAGTCGTCCCTCTCCCTCCCCACCCCGCCTGCGGCCGGCCTTGTCCTCTTCCTCCTTGTCCCCTCTATCCCCATATAAAGGAGTAGAGGTTCTCCTCCCCGGGGTCCCCCCGCCCCTGCCCGGAGCCACCCAGAACACATCTGATAAATTCAACTGAGGGACACGTGGTTTCCCAACCTTGCTCACAGTACAATTACCTGGGGAACGGCCAGTGCAACATCTCTCCACCATACCTGGCCGGCAGCGCGTCCATCCTATCAAATCCAATACTCAACTCCACCGTCTAGAACGACGCTACTCTTCCGTCTCCCCATCAAAAGTGCGGCTTACCCACAATTGTCGCTGGTGTCCTCCATTCCCTTAAGCTAAGACCATCTACAATGCATTCATTTCCGAGTCAGTCATAGACCTATCCTCCTCCAGGCCCTCAGTCAGCTTTCTCAGACCACCTTACAGCCCTAGAAAAATTCCAGAAAAAATGCTGCGGTAACATTCCCTTGGTTGTCCCACCTCCAACTAGAATAGTGAACATGTTGACTGAACTGAACCTTCCTTCAGTTGTGAGAGAATACTGCCAACGATTTTCCTGCATCAGCGTCCAAGTGTCACTCTCTCCCCATACTGCTCCTGCTCCACACTATGCTCATGTCCCCTGAGACCTCACATGATCCCGCTGCGCCCCGTCCTCCTCATCTTCCTGCGTTCCAAACCCATGTCAACATAGTGACCTCCAACCCTGCAGCGTCATGAATCATGATGTCCCTGTGGCTGAGGTTGATCATGGGCCACCGTCCCTGGAGGATCCTCAGCCTCAAGTCACCATCAACGTTGCCCCACCTCCAAGCAGACCCTCCGCCTCTCCAGAATACAACTTGCTCTGGACACATTGCCACACTACTCCTCCTTCCCATCCATGCCGCGCACCCTATCTATGTTGATGGGTCCGTGCAACGAGATTGCAGTGGCAGGCCTTGCGTCCATCAACTCTCCTGATGGTGGACCTGCCAGAAGAAGGCTGGGTTTGTCGCAGATTACCTAACTCTTCCAGCTCCACGTACTGCGAGCTACAGGCACTCCTGCTGCTGTCCAACTTCATCTGTCAGCGACGAGAAAAGGTGCAGTGATGTGTGACTCCCATCAGCCCATCAAGCCATATCACCCCACAGCCTGCTTCACAATTCGCTCAATCATCCACCAAACCTTCAGCATTTAGTTACAGCCCAGAACACTACCTCCCCGCATTATATTTTTAGGATTTCCCTTTCCCATGTTGGCATAGCTGCCAACTACAGGGAGGACCTCCTCGGCTAAAGTGCCTGCTAATTGCCGCTTGCCATCACTATGCCACACCTCCCTTCCCTTGCTACAAGCGGATCATACACTCTGCCGCTCTTTCTCCCCTACTCCTCCACCGCATGGATGCTGAGCGCTCCCAGAGCGTATCAATACAACAATTCGACCACTTCCGTCTCACTCCTCCGAGGTATCGCCCGACACGGACTCATGGTTCGCAGACACAATATTGTATTCTGCCCGGCTTCGACTGGGGTACAGGCCACTGTGGCAGGTCCTCGGGGGCGTGAGACGGTTCTCCAACTACTCCAACCCTGCAAGACTGTGTGACCGTCCCAACGCTAACAGCCTCCGCACCACTACAGCTCGATTGCCCCTCCGTGAGAGGCTTTCTGCCCCCGGAGCCCAGGATTTAATACATGTATGCCCAATTACTCTTAGCTGATAGTAATTTGGACATTGTTTTTTGGCCAAACAACCCTCACTTTGGTGGGTGCCTATAAGTTTTACTCTAGAAACACACATCTTTTGTATTTTCATTTTATTTATTATTTATTTTACCTTCATGTACAAGCCTCACTGCACAAACCAACGTGTCATGCGTACACTAGTACTATGTATATGATAATGTACTAATTAATGTATAAGGCCTGTCGCTCTATGAGCGTAATAAATTGATGAAAACAAAAAAATCCCTCCCTCCCCCATCTTTCTTCTCTCCTTTTCCCTCCCTCCCTCCCCCCCCTTCCCCTTTCCTTCCCTCCCTCTCCCCCTCTTCTCCCCCCCCTCTCCTCCCTCTTTTCCCCCCCCCCCCCCCAACCCCTCCTCCCCTCCCCTTCCCTCCCTCCTCCCCCTCCCTCCCCTTTCCCCCTTTCCCTCTAACCATCTCTTTCTGTCCCTCCCTCCCTCCCCCATCTCTCTCCTTTCCTCCCTCCTTCCCTCCCTCCCTCCCCCCTCCCTCCCTCTCTCCCTCCCTCCTTCCCTCCTCCCAGACACCCAGACCCTCCGGCATCCCAGCCTGTCGTCGTGCAAGAGCGATAGGGCGTGTGACAAACTCGCGCCGCTGAAGTTTGGGATTTATTTTTTTTTTTGGGGGGTCGTTTATTTTTTTGTCTAATTTTTTTGTTCTTTTTTGTTTGTTTAACATTATCACTACTTTCTTTTACTTATTCTAAGCTGTCTATATCCTTCTTTCTCTTATTCGTGGTTATTGTTTGTATCAATCATTAATCTGATTCTTACTATCTTTTTTCGTCGTTATTCTTATTCCATTTCTCATTTCCATTATCGTCATATTACTTTTTCATTCCCTATAACTCCTTTAAGGTAACTCTATATGTAGCCATCTTTAAACCCACTGTGTATAAAGGGGACCTCTTGAATAACGGCTAATGTACTCGGAGTGGTTCATTGTTTTTATAAAATGAATAGGGAGGGTAAGGTGAGTTAAAAGGGGTTAAGAATTGGTAGAAATAATTCAGAATAGCTAAATGTGAGTAAATGAAAAATTATTCACATTGGTTAGAAAAGGTAAAAAATAGTCACTGGGAAAATTGTTAAAGATGGGTAGAAACGGGTAAGACGGGGCGAGCGGAGTGAAATACAGTGGATAGGATGCAATAAGAAAGCAATAGGAGGGAAAAAAAAAAAGGGGGTTTTTGGGGAAAGAAGGAGAAAGGAGGAAGAGAGAGAGAAAAAGAAGAGAGAGAGAAAAAAGGAAAAGAGAGAGAAGAGAGAAAAGAGAAAGAAAGAAAAGAGAGAGAAAAGAGAGAGAGAAGGAGAAGAGAAAAGAGGGGAAAAGAGAGAGAGAGAGAGACTGAAAGAGAATGAGAGAGAGAGAGGGGTGAAAGAGAGAGAAAGAGAGAGAGAAGAAGAGAAGAGAGAGGAAGAAGAAAAGAGAAAAGAAAGAAAGGGGAGAGAGAGAGGGGAAAGGGGAAAAGAAAAATACTATGTTCTTTAAAAAATAAATCTATAAATAACACCTACATCAAATAAATCCGGGAAAAATCCCATTTCCCTAGTCCCCCCGGGAAAAATCTTTTTTTTTGTTTGTTTTTTTGCTTGTACACTCCCGCTGTTATTCGCTATTACTCTTTATAACATATATCCTAGAATTTCTCTTGAATTTGCTTTTTATCTATTTATTCATCCCCGCAATAACTATTTTTGTATGTAAAACCTTTATAGATATTTCAAAAAACATTTCACTATTTCCTCATCCTCCACCCTTATTCACTTTCCTCTTTTATTTCGTTCTATGCCTGCTCTCTCTCTCTCTCTCTCATCCCCCCACTCCTCCCCTCTCTCTCTTCTCTCTCTCTCTCTCCTCTCCTCTCTCTCTTTTTTTTTTATTAAAATATATATAAATTATATATTATTAAAAAATAAATATTAATTATTTTATAAATTTTAAAAAAATATATATAAATATATATATATATATATTTTTTTTATTATATAATTTTATTATATATATATTAAAAATTAATATATTATATAAAAATATAGTGTGTGTGTGTTTGTATGTATAAATATATATAAAATATATAATATAATATATTATAATATATATAATAA
>NW_028236625.1:0-8571 GCF_977035675.1 Penaeus japonicus | reverse complement strand
GGTGTGTGGTTTTGGGTGTGGTGGGGTGTATCATACTAATATTATTTTTTTTTTTAAATTTTATATTATATTTTTATATATTTTTTTTTTTTAAAATTTTTAAATTATTATTTATATATATTTATATAAAATAAAATTTTTTATAAAAGTGTTGTACATATATATTATTTTTATTTATTTTATATTTATATATATATATATTTTATATAAAATATTTATTTTTATTAAATATATATAATATTTATTATATTATATATTTTGTTTGTATTGTATATGTATTTATATATATATTATTTTTTATTTATTTTTATTTATATATATATTATATAATATATATAATTTAAACATAATTATATAATTTTTTATTATATTGAAATTTATATATATATATATTTAATTATAAAATTTTATTTTTTTATTTTTTTTTTTAAATATTTTATATATAAATATATTTTTAAATATATATATATTTTTTATATATAATCGTATTTTTATTTATTTATTTTAATATATAAAATTTTTTTATATATATATATATTATATATATTTTTAATATATATATATATTATATGAATTTTATAATCTTTTATAAATTTTTTTATATATATTTTAATATATATATATATACATTTAATATATATTATTATATATATTATATAATATATATTATATTTATATATATATATATATACCTTATTTTTTATTATTATATATTTATATAATTTTATATATATAAATACATATTTATTTATTTTTTTTACATATATATTTTTATTTTTTTATTTTATATTTTATTATATATTTATTATATATAGTTAGAAAATAAAGCACAGAAAAATGAAAAAATCCCCCGGGGAAAAAACACTTTAAAAAGGAAAAAAATCAATACCAATTTGTACTGATCATTTTTAGACTAAACAATCTTCAGAAAAGAAAAACCCAAAGCGCCCTAAAACCCATTGAAAAAAGAGGGGGAAAAGTATAAGTGATATAAACGAAAGAGAGACAGAAAAAAATAAAAATAATTTGATAGAGAAATGATGTGATAGTGATAAAAATAATAGTGTGAGAAAGGGTAAAGTGATAATAATAGAAATGATAACAACAATGAGAAAAGTAATAGTTCACGTTTGGATAATGATAAATTTGTTGATTCATTAAAATTTTTTTTTTTTTTTTGACAAAACAACAAAAATAATCATTTGGTTATTGATGAAGGACAAATTTCTCAAAAAAAAAGACCTTGTTGAGAAAAATGCATTTTTAATGACAACTGTTAAGGCCATGTTTCACTTCAAGTTCTATTTTTTTTTCCCTTTTTAATTTTTAAATTTCAATATCCGATTTTATGCTGTAATGGGAAATTTGCCCCAAAAAGTATAAAGGATAAATATTTTCAATTCAGTGATGGGCGAAATTTTTGAAAAAATGAGAGAAAGATAAAAAAATAAGCAAAGGGTAATGATATGATAGCAATGATAAACAAAAGTGAGATGATGTGATTCGTGTGATGAAACAATTTGGCAATAATGACAGGTAAAGGATAATGCAAAAAAAAACAAGGTTGAAAAAAAATGAAATGTAAAGATAATAATTTGTTCATGATAAAAATAATGTAATGATTAAGATAATAATTTGTTCAGTATTAATGATGATAACTAACAATAATATGATAAAAACATGAAAAGGGTTTGTAATGAAAATGTAAAAAAATATATGATAATGTTAATAAGAAAATTTCTTTTTCAATATGCTCTCGCTTGGTCTATTTAGGGACTTTATTCAGTTGGGTAGAAAAAAACAATTGGTAATGGCATGGGGTTTTTTTTAAATTATACATTATTAAAATATATTTTTATATATATATAATTTTATATATATATATATTAAATATATTATAATGTATTTTATACATATATATATAATTATATATATATATTAATATAAATATTATATTATGTATATATATTATATATAATATTATTTAATTATGTATATTAAATAATTTTTATATTATTATATATATATTATTATATATTATTATTTTATACGGAGGAGAAGAAGGGGGAGGAAGAGACCAGAAAAAAAAAATTTGTAAAGAATAGCAAAAAAACACGCAGGCAGTTATACAAATTAATTTCCTTTTGTTTTCCCCCCCCCACCCCCCACCCCCCCCCCGACCCCCCTTTGTATCGGCGGTTTGAATCAATTCCTCAAAAAGAGAACATTTAAAAGAAAACCCGAGTGGTGATTCTGTGGTCCCCCCATTTACCCAGAAACAAACTGCTTCGTTGTTTAGTTGTTAAAAATTTCCTGTTTCTCTGCCCGGGGGCAAGCGAGTCATTTTGTTACCTACCCGCGTTTCCATTTTTAGGCTTCAGATGGATGGCGAAAAGAGGGAGAGTGTTTTGGCACGGGGTTTGGTGAGTTGGAGGTTCTGTCTAAGTTTATGGGAAAATGGTGTGTTGATGTGTAGGTAGGATGCATGTATGAATTTTTAATATATGGGGTTTATGGGAAGGGGGAACAGGGGGGGGTAAATAATTATATTATATATATTTCAAAAAATCATAACGTTTAATTAAATTTAAAATAATATATATATATATTTATTTGATTTATATTTATAGAATAGGGTTTTTATATATATATATATTTTATATTTATATATTAAAAAAAATATTTTATATAAATATAAAATATATATATATATACTACATCATATAATTATAATTATTATTATTATATTATATATATAATTATTAATATACTAAAAAATTTATATATATATATTTAATTATTATTATATATATTTATTGTGTGTGTGGGGTGTGTGTGTGTGGTGTTTGGGGTGTGTGGTGTGTGTGTGTGTGTCTGTGTGTGTGTGGTGTTGTTGTTGTGTGTGTACACCACACACACACCCGCACATATACATATATATATATATTATATTATATATTTATATATATAATATATATTATAAATATTTATATAAGTATGTACATATATAATATTAATATTATATTATATATATATATTTATATATATATATTATATTATATATGTATTTTTATATATTTATGTATATATATAAGTTATACATATAATATATATATGTATATATTTATTAAAAGATAATTATACTTTTTATTTTATATATTTATATATATAATATTATATATATATATTATATTATATTATTATGTATGTATTTACTGTTTTCATTAATATATTATATATATATATATATTTTTAAATGAGAGAGAGAGAGAGAAGAGAGAGAGGAGAGGGGAGAGAGAGAGAGTGAGGAAAAAAGTGAGGATGAGTGAGGAGAGGAGAGAGTGTGGTGGGAGAGAGAGAAGAGAGAGAGAGAGAGAGAGAAGAAAGAAGAGGAGAGGGGAGAGAGGAGAGAGGAGAGAGAGGAGAGAGAGGAGAGAGGAGTGAGAGAAGAGAGGAGCGAGGAGAGAGAGAAGAAAATAGAAATACAGAAAAAAAAAGGGTTGGACAACAAATTGAACCAGACGGAATAAGTACGAAAAAAGTCGTACGAAGAAAATAAGTTCGTATGTTTTTGAGAATTAAAGTCATTCCTGCGTGGGCCCAGCTGTAGTGGGGGGTTTTTTGAATGAACTTTATGTGAAGGGTTATCCTTGCTCTATGTATCCCCGTGTATGTGCCTAGGTTGGGGCCCGATTTCTTGGGGGGGAAAAGGGAATTGTCTTTGCTGGCGGTAGAGCCTGGAATCACGTTAGTAGAAAGGAGAATAAAGAAAGAGAGTGGAAATGGGACAAAGGGAGAGAAAAAAAGAGAGAAGAAGAAGATAAAGAAGAAGAAGGAGTTGGAGGAGGAGAAGAAGAAGAAGAAGAAGACCGAGAAAATGAAGAAGAAGAAAAAGGAGAAGAAAAGGAATTTAAAACGGAAAAGGAGAAGAAGAAGAAGGAACAGAAAAAAAAGAGAGGGGGAAAGATACAGATAACAGTCTGAAAGGGACACACAAAGAACCAGCCACAGAGGGAAACAAGGTGAACCAAAATAGAAAAAACAAAAAGGGTGAGGGAGACCAAAAGAGAAGTTCCCCCCAAAAAATGAAAGGCGCGGCCGAGTGAGATAAGGAGAAAAAAAAGGGGAAAAGATGAAGGGGGAAAAATTGAAATAAAATAAAGTAAAGAGAAAAAGAACTTTGGGAAAAAAAAAAAGAAAAAAAAAAAGGAAAAAAAGGCCCTAGAAGGGAAAAAAAAAAAAAAAAAAACAAGTGGGAAAAAAAAATGAAAATCAAAAAATTTAAAAGTAGATAAAAGTTCCCCTTGCGTCCCCCGGGGGTATAAATAAGCTGTTTCAAAAAATAAAAATAATATATCACCCCTTTGTGAATTTATACAATATAGGACGGTATATCAAATTTTAAGTTTAAATTATTGTGTTTGGTTTTTTGATTGGGTTAGGCAAAGTAAATCAAATGACAGACACGAAAAAAGAAAAGCACGTGTAGTGGTAGTGAAAGGAGAGAAGGGAGAGAGAGGGAGGAGGAGGGGAAAAGGGAGAGGGGAGAGAGAGAGAGGGAGAAAGGAGGAGAGAGAGGGGGAGGGAGAGAGAGAGAGAGAGAGAGAGAGAGGAGGAGAGAGAGAGGAGGGAGAGGGAGAGAGAGAAGGGGCAAGATTTAAAACCCTGGGGAAAATCTGCATACATTTGTGTTTTTTTCGTGGTGTTTTTTGTGTGTAAGTGTGGGTGCGTTGGTGTTTGTGTGATGTGTGTTTATGTGTGTTTTTGTGGTGTGTATGTGGTGTTATTATATATATTTATATATTATATATATATAATATTATATATACATTTTATATATATTTTAAAAATATATATATATTATATAATATATATATGTTTTATGATACATATATTATATATAAAATATATATATAATTATATTATATTTTTTATATAAAATAAATAATAATTTTCCCTTATTTCATATATATATATATATATATAAAATTATATATATATATCTATATATTTTAATTACTATAATTTTTTAAAAATATATAAATTTATATATATTTTATATATATTTTATATGTTTTAAAATTTTTATTTATCTATCTATCTTTTCTATCTATTTTCTATATATTTTTTGAAAGTTTTATATTATATTTATATATATAAAATATATATAATATATTATTTATATGTGTGTGTGTGTGTGTGTGTGTGTGTGTGTGTGGGTGTGTGTGTGTGTGTGTGTGTGTGTGTGTGGGGGTGTGGGTATATGGTTTTTGTGTGTGTGTTTTTGTCTTTTTTTGGGCGTATATGTATTTTATAAAAGGGGAAAGAAAAAAGAAAACATGATAGTTTATTTTGTGTTATGTATATTTTTATATATTATAAATATATATATATTTTTTATAAATTATATATATTTATAAATTTAAATTATTTTTTAAAAAATATACATTACAATGTATGTTTATATATTTATATTTTTATATATATATATATTAAATTTTAAAATTATATATATTATATACATATATATAATATATTTTTAAATATATATTTTATATTATATATATAAAATTTATGGTATATGTAGGTTATTATCTTATATATATATATATATATTATAATATATATATTTTAAATTTTATAAAACATTTAAAAAAAACCCCACTTACAGAAACACCCCACCCAAAAACCCAACCACACCAAAACACACACGTACACCCGGGTTTCAAATTCCCCCCCTGGCTTTTGATGGGGGGAACCCATCCGCGAATTCAACCCAAAACCCTTTCTCTTCCCAAATTTTGTCTTTTTTTTCTGGCCCGATTAAATAAAAGCACCATTGACTAAACAGTCAAAAAGGTTGGCTTTGTAACTTCCCATTTTTTCGTTTGCATATCGAATGTGTTTTGAGGGCACTAAATTGGCATTGGATAAAAAGTAATTTTAAAAAGTTCCAAAAAATTGATTTTTAATTTTTCCCAAATTAGTTAAATTTTTATTTCCAATCTTTTCCTATTTTTTTTCCCCTTACTAAATTTCCCCACTGTTTTTTAAAGAGTTCTAATAAAAAGGGTTTTAAAAATAATCCCCTAATCTTAACCAAATTTCATAACAAGGTTTTTTTCGTTTAATAAAACCGACCAAAAAAAAAACTAAAACATAAAAATAGATAAATATTAGTCCCATTTTATCTTCTTTAATCTCTTCTTTAAATTACATTTGTGCGATTTCATCATTTTTTTTTGGGGGTTTTTTTTTATTAATATTCCCCCTCATTTCCCCCAACCCTTTCCCAAAATTTCAAAAAAAAAAAACTCCACCCTTTCCTCATATCCCCCTCAATCACCCCCCCAATCTTTTTTTTGGGGGGTCCCCAGACCCTTCCCCGACCCCAAAAAAGACTTTTTCCCCGCATTTCGGTCCAAGAAAATCCTTTTCTCGTTTTCCACCCCTTTACCTCCCCACCCAGCTTCGTCCCTGTAACCTTCTCAAACCGTTTGTCACTGTGGGGTTTCCCTCGCAGCACTGAAATTGCTTTAACCATTTTGGTCTCTTTTTCGGAGGGGAAAGTTTTTCCATTACTGTATCTTCAGTCTTCCTTTTATTGCAAAAACCTTTTTTTTTCTTGAAAAAGCCTCTGTCTTGTGGGGAAATAAAAAAGGGCTACCTCATTTTATGCCTTTTTTCCTTCCAGTTTCATAGTCATTTCCTTGCCTTCAGTTGCTCACCACTCCTGATCTTTTTTCTTTTTTTTCTGATGTTATTATTATTGTTTTTTTGTTTTTATTTGATTTTTAAAAGTATTATTGCCGGGAAAATTATTATTGTAGTACTGGATACTGTGTGTGTGTGTGTTTTGGGGTTTTGGGGTGTTTGGGTTTTGTGTGGTCTTTCCCATTAAATTTTTTATCTATTTTCTCCTTTCCTCTCTTTTCCCCTCCTCCTCCCCTTTTCTCCTCTCTCTCTTCTCTCCTCTCTCTCTTCTATATATATATTTTATTTTATATATATATATATCTTTTATATCAATTATATTTATACCTATGTATATAAAAACCCCACCCCCCCCACCCCCCCCCACCAAAACACAATATAGTATTTTTTTATATAAAATATATATATATTTTATTATTTTTTATTTTATTATAATATATATTTATATATATATATAAAATCTTATGTGTGTGTTGTTTTGTTGTTGGTGTGTGTTGTGTGTGTTGTGTGTGTGTGTGTGTGTTTGTTTTGTGGGTTTTTATGTGTGTGGTTTTCTACTTTTCTATCTATTCATCTTTTCCGGGTTCTAGCTATCAATCTATTTAATTTTCTTTCTTCTTTTCTATCAAATTTTTTTTCCCATCTATTATTTTATATAAGGTTTTATATATATTTTATATATTATAAATATAAAATTTTTATTATTTTTTATATTATATATTATTTTAAAATTAAATTTTATATATATTTTATATATTTTATATATATATATTTTTATATATTTTATAAAATTTTTTATACATATACATTTATTACCCATGTTTTATATATTTTATATATATATTATTTTTATATATATTTTAGATATATTAATATATTTATATATAATTTACATTTTATAAAAATAAAAAATTTTATATATATATATATTATATATATTTATAATATTTTATATATGGTGTGTGTGTTTTGTGGTGTGTGTGAGTGTGTGTGTGGTTTTGTTTGTGGGTGTGTGGTGTTTGTATTGGGGTGTGTGTCTATCTATCTATTTATTATCTATCTTGCTTCCAGCTTCCCCTCTATTTATCCCATTAGCTTCTTTTCTATTTAATTTATTTATCTATCTATCTATTATATATGTTTAAATATATATATTATAATTTTATTTAAAATAATAATATAAACATTTTTTAAAATAAATATATATATATTTATTTATATATATTTTATAACATATATTGTTATATATATATTATAATATAATTATTATATTTTAAAATATATTTATATATATATACCTTTTATATATTTTTTATTATAAAATATTAAATATATTTTATATATATATACATATATTTGTATATATATTATATTTATATTTATTTTATATTATATATATTTTATAAATATTTCTTTACATTATATATATTTTATATAAAAAGATATTTATATATAATATATTTTATATTATATAAATGTATATAAATATTTTTTATGTATATAACATATATATATATATATATATTTATATATTAATATTTTATATTAAAATATATATATATATTTTAAAAATATAACATTATTTGTATGTATATATAGGAGAGAGGGAGGGTACAAAAGACAGAGAGAGAGAAAATAATATGATAGAATGGGGGTCATTTGCATTACCATTCGAACCAAATGGAAGAAAAATTTGTTCAGTTTTCCCCAGTTTTCCGGGAAAAACTGACCCTTTTGGTTTTTGGGTACGTTTTTTATTTTGATCTATTATGTTTGTTTTTCCCTTTTGCTTTTTTTTCAGACCATTATTGCCCCAAGACCAAAAGAATTTAGGGCACTAATTCTGAAACTGAAACC
>NW_028236624.1:0-5000 GCF_977035675.1 Penaeus japonicus | reverse complement strand
ATATATATATAGGGTATTTTAAAAAATCTGAAAGTGTTTTACACCCCACACACACACACCCACCCCGCACAAAAACCCCAAAACACAAACCACCCCACACACAAACCACAACACACCCACACAAAACACACAACACACCACCACACACCACAAAAACACCCACACACACACACACATTTAAAAATATATATATAATATAATATTATATATAATAATATATAATATTATATAAAATATATTAAAAACCACACAAAAACAAAACCCCGTGTATTTATAATATATATATATATATAATTTATTTTAATTATATATATAAACACACACACACACCCCCACGGTAATATATATATATATATATATATATTTTATATATTTTAATATAAAAATAAAATTATATTATATGTGTGTGTTTGTGTGTGTGTGGTTGTGTGTGTGTGTGTGGGTGTGGGTGTGTGTGTGGGGTGTGTTGTGGTGTGAAAGGGTATATTATAATAAATACATATGTATCCCATATAAAATTATATATATTTTTATATTATATATATATAAAATATAAATAGGTACTTTATATATATACATAATTTTAGTGTGTGTGTGTGTGTTGTTGTGTGTGTGTGTGTTTTGGGGTGTGGTTTTATTTATAAATATGTTATATATATATAAAATTATATATTTAATTTTATATATATCTATATATTTTGGGAGGGAAAGAAATATATGTTTTAAATAAAAATAATGTATGTATGCATAATTTTCATTTATATAAATAATATAATAAAAAAAAAAAATATATATTTATATATACTTTGTATATAGGTATGTAAAATATGTATATATTTATTAATTATATATATATATATTATTTATATAAATATATTCCATAGAATAATTTTTTATATATTAAAATTATATATATATATATATATTATAAAAATTCTTATTTATATATATGAAAATAAAATAAAATATATATCAAATTTTATATAAAATTATATATAAAAAACCATATATACAAAAGGGATATATGTTTTATATTTTTATATATATATATATAGATATATAAATATATATATTTTTTATGTATTATGTATGTGTTTAATTTTAAAATTTTTAATATATATATTTTAATATTTATATATATTTTTTATGTATATAAAAAATATTTTATACTTTTATTTTAAAATATATATAAAATTATTTTATATATTTTACTATAATTTTATACATACATATATTATATATTTTTTTTTCCACAAAAAAAAAATTTCTCCTTTTCTTCCCCCTTTTCCCTCTCACGCTTTTTAAACAATCCACTCAATCAATATTTTTCTTTAAATTTTCCCATATATCACCCTCCCAGTCTCATTTTTCGGGTTTAAAACACTTGGTGGGGGAAAAGGTTTGAAAAAAGAAAAATTTCGCAACTATACCATAAGTGTAATTAAATAAAAAAAACAGAAAAAAATTTCTATAGGGTTCCAAATTACAGATGACATTTCCCCACGTGTTTCTTAAAAATTTTTAACACGTTTTCCTTTTTTACATCAATATCTTTTAAGGGGGAAATTTTTTTTTTTTTATAAAAATAAAACCCCAAAATAGAATTTTCGCTTTAGTAAATCATACAAGGAAAATCAAAAAATGAATTGAAAAACAAAAAACTTTAAAAGCAAAACGCGAAATAGAGAATAGTTGGGACTTTTGGAGCTCTCCAATTAGTGTAGGATCAAGTTCCTCCTGTAAAGGGAGGCTGTGACCTCCTAAGCTTTTCCCCGGTAGGTTTTTTGGGCCTTTGATGTGAGTGACCCTGGAAAGTGAGTTTCTTCCCTGATGCAATTGGGGTTTTGGTGTTGTGTATTTATTTTTTCCCCTTTCGTATGTCGGGGAGGGGAAAATGTTTGTTTGGGTTGGGGATTTGATATATCTTTTTTTGTCATTTTTGTCTGGGGTTTTGTTTTTTTTTTTTTTTGGGGTGTCTTTCTTTTTCCACATGCACAGACACACGTGTACGAGAATACATACAAAAACATACCCATATACAAAACCCCCACTCACAAATACGAACTAAAATTCAAACGCAAACTTTTTTTTTTGGGTCGGCCCGGGAAGATTTTTTTTAAGCAGATAAAACAGTAAAGGTATGATTTTGGAATTTTATTAAGACCCGAGAAATTGCTGTTGATATCAAGAATGAGTTCCCAACACTCATATCGAAACTCAGTTTTCCTTTTCATTGATTACCCAAAATTTTTTTTAAGTGTGAATATTTTTTGCCCCTTGATATATAATTTTCCGTTTTTATTTATCTTAAAATTTAAATTTTTTTCGATGTGTGTGTAAGTCTCCCCTTTGTGTTGTGTGTGTGTGGGTGTGTTGTGGGTGGGTGTGTGTGTGTTCTGTCCCTTGTAAATATGTGTTTTATATCCGTGTGGCGGGCCGCGCGCGCGGGGCGCGCGGCGCGTGTGTGTTTGTGTGTGTGTGTGGGTGTGTGTGGGTGTGTGTGTTTTGTGTGTGTTTTGTGAGGGAATGTCTGTTTTGTTTAAACCCCATTTTTTGGGGTGTTTAATGTGCGGGGAAGGGGAAATCTTTTCCCGCTGGGAAATTGCAAAAAGAAATTTAAAAAATTCATGAAACCAATGCTCAAAGCAAGAACACAAACGTGATTTTTTTTCCCCGCGATTTTGGGGTCACGAGCTGGCACCAAAAAATCAAAGTAAGCCCTTTCATCCGTTTTTCTTAGATTGACGATAAAAAATTGCCCAAGATGCAAAAACGGGGGGCTTTTGCCCCAAGAGTCTAAACCCCAATTTTTTAAAGGGCTGCAGGAAGGTAAAGGATTTTTAAAAAAAAATCAAGGAAGAGAAGAAAAAACAAAGAAGAAAATGTTATTTTAAACGACTTAAAATAAAAAAATGTTTAAGTGAGAGAGAGAAAAAAAAAACAGATTTTTAAAAAATTCTAAACCTTTAAAAAATTTTTCCCCCTAATAACGCCTTTGTAACCAAAACAAACCCCCGGGGTTTTTCATCTTTAAAAAAAAAAAATTTTTAAAAAAAAAAAAGGGCGAGTACAAAAGCAAAGCTAGTTTCAAAGGTCGAAGATACCGGGAATTCCCCCGGGATTTGTTAAGGACCTTTTCTTTACTTTTGGGGAAAAGTCCCCCAAAGAAGGAACCCGGGGTCGGAATTAGTGAGGGGAAAAACAAAAGAAAATATTTTCAAAACTCTTGCTGAAACCGGGATTTCCCGACCTTAAAAGTCGAAAATATGTTTCTAATTGTACAAGTTTGGTCTTTGCGGGGGAGGAAATCGACTTCCCAAAAAAAAGGCGAAATAACCGTTAATGGGGCCGTTAGAACCCTTTTAGCGAACTTTGAGAAAAGAAAAGTATAAAAGAAAAAAGAAAATGGAATGAAGATGGGGAAAAGGCTAGAAATTTGGAGTTTTTTCCCCCAGTGTGTCAGCAAAAAGGAACTTGATGAGTGCAAGAAATAAGTTGAAATTTTGATGGATTTCCGGGCCCAAAACGAGGCGAGATGAATGAGCTTCTTTTTTTTTGTTTTATTTCATGTTTTATATTGTTTCTTATGTTCTTATCTGCCGTTTTTTGTTCTTTTTTTTTTATTTTATTTATTTTTAATTTTTTTTTTTTTTTTTTTTTTTTTTTTTTTTTTTCTTTTTTTTTTTTTTTTTTTTTTATTTTTTTTTTTTTTTTTTTTTTTTTTTTCTTTTTTTTTTTTTTGATGTTTATCTAAAATTCCGAAGGTCTCTTGCTTTGCAAAGTAACGCAATCAGTAAGCGCCGCCCCAAATTTTTCGTACCTTGACCTGGATTCACGTGGGGGAATTTTAAATTTCTACGTACCCCCGGAAGGGGTGGAGGGTTGAAAAACACCGCCCAAAGTTTTTTGTACAAGGGGGGAGGGGGGGCGGAGCTTTGGAAAATTTTTCAAGGGGCTAATTGAATACCTCCATATAAAAAGACACAGACACACTTGGGAAAAAATACACATTCATAAAACACGGCAAACACATACCCCACATTTACTTTATTTCAGATGTGCAACCCAAACGCACGCCCCACACAACTACACCAAAAACACCCTGCGCGACTAAAAACACATACACACCCCACCCCCCACACGCACACACACCACACAAAACAAACACACAACCCTAAAACCCCACAAAACACAACACACACACAACACACATTAAAACCACAACACACACACACCCCATATAATAATTATTTATATATTATATAATATATATATATATATTTTTTTTAATATCAGGTTTGTGTGTGTTGTGTGTGTGGGTGGTTTTGTGTGTGGATGGGGTGGGTGGTGTGTGGGGTGTTTTGTAATTAAAATTTTAATTTTATAAAATATATATATATTTATAAATATTTTATCTATATATATATATATAATATATTTTAAAATATATATTATATATATTTGGGATTTTTTTAATATATATTATATATATATTTATATATATATATAATATATAATATTATATTATATATTTTAAATATAAGATAGCCCAGATATAAATGTTTTTTTACAAATTATATATAATTTTAAAAATATATTAATTTATTATATAAATTTTACATACCCTTTTTATGTATGTATTTGTTATTATATGATATATATATAATTTATTTATATATATAATATAAATATTTATATATATTTATATTATATAATTTTAAAATATTTATATATTTTTTATATAATATTAAAATTTTATTTTATATTTTTATATAATATATATATATAATATATATAAACATGTACAATACATTTACATAAAATACTACATTATATATATATATATTTAAAGGTTTTTTTATATATATATTATATATATTTTATATAAATATAATATATAAAATATTTTATATATATATAAAATACAAGACACTACATCTAATACATACTTTCGTACATATATAATATTTATAAATATTTAAAATAAAATTAAAATATAT
>NW_028236623.1:0-5717 GCF_977035675.1 Penaeus japonicus | reverse complement strand
TCAATTGCGAAAAAAAAGGTGCAAGAAAAAAAAAAAGAACGATCCTGAAAAAAAAAAAAATGACTAAGATACACGTTTGAGCCATTCTGATAACGAAACGGATTACAGTATAATACACTGATGTTTGTTATATTAAAGGAAAAATCAATTGCGAAAAAAAAAGGTGCATGACAAAAATAAATACGATCCTGAAAAAAAAAAAAAAAACTCTTAGATACACCGTTTGAGCCATTCTGATAACCGAAACCGATTACAGTTCAAATCACTGATTTTTGTTATATTAAAGGAAAAATCAATTGCGAAAAAAAAGGTGCAAGTAAAAAATAAATGACGATCCTGAAAAAAAAAAAAAATGCTTAAGATACACATCTTTGAGCCATTTTGATAACAAACGGATTTACATTCATTTCTCTGATTTTGTTATATTAAAGGAAAAACCAATTGCAAAAAAAAAGGGATTGCAAGAAAAAAATAAATGACGATTCCTGAAAAAAAAAAAAGCTTAAGATACCGTTTGAGAGCCATACTGATAACTAAACGGATTACATTTCAATTTTCACATGATTTGTTATATTAAAGGAAAAATCATTGCGAAAAAAAAGGTGCAAGAAAAAATAAATGACGATCCTGAAAAAAAAAAAAAATGCTTAAGATACACGTTTGAGCCCGAATCTGTAACGAAAACGATTACAGTTCAATTCACTGGATTTTTGTTATATTAAAGGAAAGAAGAGAATCATTTGCGATAAAATGAGGTGCAAGAAAAAAATAAATGACGATGCCTGAAAAAAAGGCCAAAAATGCTTATGATACACGATTTGAGCCATTCTGATAACGAAACGGAGTTACTAAGGTTCATTCACTGATGTTTTGTTATATAAAAGGAAAAAATCAATTCGCCGAGAAAAAAGGTGCAAGAAAGGTGCAAAAAAAAATATATGGACTGACATCTCCCTGAAAAAATGCCAAACAAATGATTAAAATACACGTTTGGAGGGGCCATTCTGATTAACGAAACGGATTACCAGTTCAATTTCACTGATTATTGTTTATATTAAAGGAAAATCAATTGCGATAAAAAGGTGCCAGAAAAAAAAATAAATGACGGATCCTGAAAAAAAAAAAACGATGCTTAAATATACAACTTTCTGGAGCCATTCTGATAACGAAACGGATTACAGTTCAATTCACTGATTTTTTGTTATATTCAAGGAAAAATCAATTGACGAAAAAAAGAGTGCAAAGAAAAAAATAAATGACGATCCTCCTGAAAAAAATGTCCAACAAATGGCTTAGAAATTACACACGTTTGAGCCATTTCTGATAACGGAAACGGATTACGAGTTCAATTCACTGATGTTTGCCTATATAAATGAGCGAAAAAATTCAATTTGCCTCGCGAAATGTAAAAAGTGCAAGAAAAAAATAAGATGACGATCCTGAAAAAAAGGCCAGAAAAAATGCTTAAAATACACGTTTGAGCCACATTCTGATAACGAAACGGATTACACAGTTCAATTCCACTGATTTTGTGTTTATATTAAAGGAAAATCCGAATTGCGAACAAAAAGGTGCAAACGAAAAAAAATTATATGACGGATCCTGAAAAAAATGCAGCCTAAAATGCCTTAAGATACAGTATTTTGAGGGCCATATACTGATAACGAAACGGGGAATACAGTTCAATTCACTGATATTTGTTTATATTAAAGTGTGGACAAATCAATTGCGCCCACAGAATAAAAAAGGTGCCAAGCAAAAAAAAAATGACGATCCCTGAAAAAAAAAAAAAAAAAGGCTTAAGGAAAATACACGTTTTAGGCATTTTGATAACGACACGGAATACAGTTCAATTCACTTGTTTTTGTTATATTAAAGGAAAAATCAATTGCGAAAAAAAAGGTGCAAGAAAAAAATGTTGTGTATGACGATCGAACCTGAAAAAAATGCCAACAATGCTTAAAATACACGTTTTTGAGCCATTTTGGATAACGAAACGGATTACAGTTCAATTCACTGATTTTTGTATATATTAAAGTGAAAAAAAATCAATTGCCCGCCGAATAAAAGGTGTGCAGCGAAAATATAAAATGACGATCCTGAAAAAAAGCCAAAAATGACTTAAGATACACGATTTGAGAGGCCATTCTGATATACGAAACGGAATTACAGTTACAATTCACTGATTTTTGTTATATTAAAGGGAAAATCAATTGCGAGAAAAAGGAAGAGGTGCAAAAAAAAACCAAATGACGCATCCTGAAAGAAAAAAATGCAAAAATGCTTAAGATACACGTTGACGAGCCATTTGATAACGCGAAACGGATTCTCCAGTTCAATTCACTGATTTTTGGTTAATCAGTAAAGTGAAAAATCAATTGCGAAAAAAAAGTGCAACGAAAAAAGCAAATGACGATCCTGAAAAAAAGGCCAAAAAAAATGCTTAAATATACACGTTGCGGAGGCCATTCTGATAACGAAACGGATTAACAGTTCAATTCACTGATTTTGTTATATTAAAGGAAAATCAATTGCGAAGAAAAAAGGTGCACGAAAAAAAAAAAATGACGTCCTGAAAAGAAAAGCCAAAAATGCTTAAGATTACCACGTTTTGAGGACCATCTGATTAAACGAAACGGATTAACAGTTCAATTTCACTGAATTTTTTGTTATAATTAAAGGAAAAACACTTGCGAGAAAAAAGGTGCAAGAAAAAATAAATGACGATCCTGAAAAAAAAAAAAAAAAAGCTTAAGAATACACGTTGAGAACCATTCAGATAACGAAACGGACTACAGTTCACAATTCACTGATTTTTGTTATATTAAAGGAAAAATCAATTGCTAAAAAAAGGTGCAAAAAAAAAAATAAATGACGATCCTGAAAAAAACAAAAAAATGCTTAAGATACACGTTGAGCCATTTCTGATAACGAAAACGGAAATACAGTTCAAAATCACTGATTTTTGTTATATTAAAGGAAAAGATCAATAGCGAGAAAAAAAGGTGCAATAAAAAAATAAAAATGACGATCCTGAAAAAAAAAAAAATGCTTAAGATAACACTTTTGAGATCATTCTGATAACGAAACGGATTAAACAGTTCAATTTCACTGTATTTTTGTTATATTAAAGGAAAAATCAATTTGGGAAAAAAAGGTGCACGAAAAGAAAAAAATGAATGGCGAATCCTGAAAAAAAGCCAAAAATGCATAAGATAAAACTTTTTTGAGGCCATTCTGATAAACGAAACGATTAAAGTTCAATTCACACTGATTTTTGTTATATAAAGGGAAAAAATCAATTGCGAAAAATAAATGTGCTCGAAGAAAAAAAAAATGACGATCCTGAAAATGTAAAAAAAAAAAAAAAATGCTTAGAGATACTACGTTTTTTGAGAGCCATACTGATTAACGAAAACGGATTAACAGTTCAATTTCACTGATTTTTGGTTATATTAAAGGAAAAAATCAATTGCGAGAAAAAAGGTGCAACGAAAAAATAAATGGACGATCCTGAAAAAAAGCCAATAAATGCTTGAATTACACGTTTGAGGCCATTCTGATAACGAAACGGACTACAGTTCAATTCACTGATTTTTGTTATATTAAAAGGAAAAATCAAATGGCAAAAAAAAAGGGCAACGAAAAAAAAAAATGACGATCCTGAAAAAAAAAAAAAATCTTAAGATATACACGTTTGAGGCAAAAACCATTCTGATAACGAAATAACGGATTACAGTTCAAATCAACTGATTTTTGTATAAATTAAAGGAAAAATCAATTGATGCGAAGAAAAAAGGTGCAGATAAAAAATAAATACAACCTGAAAAAAAAAAAAAAAAAAATGCTTAAGATACTCGTATTACCATACTGAAAAAACGGATTACGGTTTCAATCACAGCTGATTTTTGATATCTTAAAGGAAAAATCAATTGCGAAAAAAAAAAGTGCAAAAAAGAAAATTGAACCATCCCTGTAAAAAACCCTAAAATGCTTAAAATAACACGTTAGAGCCATTCTTATAACGAAATGGATTAAGTTAAATTGCGCTGATTTTCGTTATATTAAAAGAAAAAGGACTTGCGTTGAAAAAAGGTGCAAGAAAAAAAAAATGGACGATCCTGAAAAAAAAAAAAAAAAACATCAATGCTTAAAATAACAACGTTAGCCATTCGGATTTACGAAACGGATTACGTTTAAATGCGCGATTTCGATATAATTAAAAGGAAAGAGAAATAGCAAGAAAAAAGGTGCAAGAAAAAAATGACAATCCTGAAAAAAAAACTAAAATGCTTAAAATACACGTTAGAGCCATTTTGATAACGAAAAAGATTACAGTTAAATGCGCTGATTTCGATACTGAAAGTAAGAACTAATTGCGAGAAAAAAGGTGCAAGAAAAAAAAATGACGATTCCTGAAAAAAAACATAAAATTCTTAAAATACCGTTAGAGCCATGCAAATAACGAAACGATTAAATTTGAATGCACTGATATCCGTATATAAAAGGAAAAAGCAATTGCCAGAAAAAAGAGCAAGAAAAAAAAAATGGACGATCCTGAAAAAAAAACCTAAAAAATCCTTAAAATACAACGTTATAAGCCATTCTGCTAACGAAACGATTACAGTTAAATATAACTGAATTTCGTTTTATTACAGGAAAAAGCATTAAGAGAAAATAGTCCAAGAAAAAAAAAATACGATCCTCAAAAAAAAACTAAAAATCTAAAAAACACGGTAGAGCCAGTCTGATAACGAAACGGATTACAGTTCAATGCACTGACTTTTTGTTATATTAAAGACAAAGCTTTTGCGAGAAAAAGTTGCAGAAAAACAAGGCGATCCTGAAAAAAAAACCTAAAATGCTCGAAATATACGTTAAGCCATGCAGATAACGAAACGATTACGTTTAAAAACGCTGATTTTCGTTATAAATTAAAGGAAAGGAGCAATTGCAGAAAAATTGCAAGAAAAAAAATAACGATCTTGATAAAACCCTAAAATGCTAAATTACACGTTAGAGCCATTTCAGATCACGAAACGGATTACAGTTAAATGCGCTGATTTTGTTATAGAAAAGGATAAACATTGCGAAAAAAAGGTGAAGAAAAAAAAGGACTATCTTGAAAAAAAACCTATAATGCTTAACATACACGTTTAAAAAGGAAAAAGTAATTGTGAGATAAAACGTGCAAGAAAAAAAATGCCGATCCTGAAAAAAATCTAAAATGCTTAAAATACATGTAGAGCCATTATGATAACGAAACGGATAGAGTTAAATGCACTGATCTTTGTTATATTATAGGAAAAAGCATTGCGAGAAAAAAGGTGCAAGAAAAAAAAAATAACTATCATGAAAAAAAATAAAATGTTAAAATACAAGTTTAGAGCCCAGTCGAGAACGAAACGGATTCAAGTTAAATGCGCTGGTTTTCGTTATATTAAAGGAAAAAGAACAATTGCGAGAAAAAAGTGCAAGAAAAAAAAGGAACGAATGCTGAAAAAAACCTAATGCTTAAAATACACGTTAGAGCCATTCCGATAACGAAACAATTCCAGTTAAACACTGATTTTTGTATATTAAAGAAAAAGAAGAATGCGAGAAAAAAAGTGTAAGAAACAAAATGACAATCGAAAAACTCCCTAAAAGCTTAAAGTACACGGTTAAAACATTTCTGATAACGAACGGTTTAGAGTTAAATGCACTGATTTTTGTTA
>NW_028236622.1:0-7500 GCF_977035675.1 Penaeus japonicus | reverse complement strand
ATAATATATCTTATACTATATATATTTATATATATATATATATATAGAGAGAGAAGAGAGAGAAGAGAGAGGGGAGAGAGAGAGAGAGAAGAGCGAGAGAGAGAGAGAGAGAGAGAAGAGAGAGAGAAGACGAGATGAGAGAGAGAAATGGTGTGTGTGTGTTGCTGGAGTTTATTTAGATAATAATGTAGAGTGGATAGATTAAGAATGGAATAGGGTTCCCGTTATGTATTGCGTGACTTATCAAAGAGACGAGAGAAAAAAGGGAGAGAGAAGAGAGAAGCGGGAGTATGAATTTATGCATTACTGTCCTGTAAAAATATTACAATTGAGTTTTCTCCATAACGACCCTATTTCACGCCATACATCAAATGGCCTTCCCATGAGCTGGCTTTTAAAAGGCCGGCATGCATGGCGGAGTTTCGGGAGCGAGGTGGGCTTTAATATTGGCAGCATTAGCTTCCGTACTCCAGTGTCATACTTGCCTTCGTCGTGTTCGGTCTGGCTTGTGTCCGATAGAGGAGTCGCCGTCAGTGGATATAACGGTTTCCTTTGACTTTTACGTTTTTTACATTCATGTATGAGATTGCACTTGATTCCATTTTACATAACTATCTATCAGTCTATCTATCTATCTATTTACTATCTATCTATCTATAATCTTATTTATATATACATATATATATATATTAACATAATATATGTTATATATATTTATATAATATATATAGATATAAATATATATATATACATAATATATATATTTTATATAATATATTATATATTTATATGATGTATGTATAATAATTTATATATAATATAATATATTATAATATACATTATAATATATATATTTATAAAATATATTATAGTATATATATATATATTACTTATATATATATATATATATAGAATATAATATTGATTTTTCTATATAATATTACATATACATAACATATATATACATATATATTGATATATATATATATAGATAATATATATATATATATATATATAATATTATTAGTTTATATTTATATATATATGTATTTATTGATATATATATGCAATATACATTATATTTTTATATATGCATAATCATATATATTATTATATATATATATATAAGTATATAATATATAAAAATATATATATTATAAATAAACATTATATATATATATATTATATATAATATTTATAATATATTATACTATGATTGTATAATATCTAAATAGTATTATATACATATATATATGATTCTTTGTGTGTTTGTGTGTGTGGTGTATATATATAATATATATATATATATATTATATAATCTATATTATATATATATATATATGTATAATATATATCTATACATATATACATTTTATATTTATACATTATAGTATAAATATATATATATTAATATATATATATATATAAATATATTATATTATATGTATTTCTATAGCTATTATATATAATATATAATATAGTATATATAATTATGTATATTATATTAAATATATAGGATATATATATAATATATATTATATATATATATAATATATATATATATATAATATATATGCATATATATGTGGTGTGGGTTTGTGTGTGGGATTGTTTGTGTGTGTTGTCTATCTATACTAGCCTATTTTATTTATCTATCTATCTATCTATCTATCTATCTCTCTCTCTAAATATATATAGATTATATTATATAATATGATATATTGTATTATGTATATATATACATATATACATATTTGTGGGTGTATTATATCAGATATATAATTATATATATTTATTTAATATATATAATTATGTATATGTTTATATTATATAGATACATATATACATATTTGTGTAGTGTAGTATGTTGTAAATATATATAATTATATATAATATTATATATATATATATATATTTTATATAAAAATATATATATATATGCATATAATTGATCTATCTATCTATCTATCTATATCTATATTACATAACTATCTATCTATCTATCTATATGTATATATATATATATAATACAATATATTTAATATATATATAAAATATATCATATAAATATATATATATTAGATATATATATATATATATATATATTTATATATATATGTAGTGTATATACACACGTCTGTGTGAGCTGTGTGTATGAGTATATAATTATATTATATATATATATATTAAATATATATAATATATAATATATATATACATATATTATATGTATATAATATATATATAATGTAAATTATATATATATATATAAAATATTATATATTATAAATATATATTAATGATATATATATATATATATAAATATATATATTATATATATATATAAATATATAAATATATATATACTATGTATATACACACATATATATATATATATATTAATATTATATATATATTATATATATACATATATATGTATATATACATAAATATATCTATCTATATCTAACATATATATTATATATAATAATAAATTATAGATTATACATAATATTGCATCTATTTTATCTGTCCTAAATCGATCTATCTAATCTATCTTTCTCTACTAATTTCTATCTATAAATGTATATATATATATATATATATATATATATATATCTATATATATATAATATATATATATTGCATATACTATGTGTGTGGTGTGTCCTGTGTGTTGGGTGTGTAGTGTTGTGTCTATCTATCCTACCCTATTTATTTATCTTTCTATCTATCTATCTAATCTATCTATCTATCTAGTCAATATTATATACTATATAGTAATATATTATATATATATAATATATATATATATATATATAATATAATATATGTATATGTACATATATATAACCATATATACATATTTTTGAGTTGTATATTTATATATAAATATATATATATATACGATATTATTTAGATATATAATATATATATATATATATATATATATATATATATATTAATATATATATATATATAAGTATATTTATATATATATATATACAATATATATATGATTATATATATATGATATATATATATAGATATAGAATTATATGTATATATTATATATATATATAAATATATATATATAATACATATATACATATTTTGTGTTGTTATGTATATATATATTTATATATTTATTTAATATATATATATTATATTATACTATATATATATATATATATATGCATATATTTGATCTTATTTCTATCTGTCTTCATCTATCTATACTAATCTATCTATCTATATCTATATGTATATGTCTATTACATCCTATCTATCGTAATCTATCTATCTATCTATATTATATATAGAATATATATAGAATATAATATATATGATATTATAATATATATAATATTCTATATATATATACTATATTAGTATGTATAATACACAAACGTCTGTGTGTGTTGTGAATGAGTATTTATAATATAGATATATATAATATATAGATATTTATATATATATATATTATATATATATATATAATATTTATATATTATATAGTACATATATATTATATACCATATTTATATATGTATAAAATATATATATAGATACATATATTAATATATATATATATATATATATATATATATATAAGATGTATATATAAACATATATTGATCTATCTATCTGTCTATCGATCTATCTATCTGTCTTATCTATCGATTTATCTATCTATCTATCTATCTATCTGCCCTCTTCTCTCTCTCTCTCATCTCTCCAATCTCTCTCTCTTCTCCCTCTCTCTCATCTCTCTCTCTCTATATAATAATAATATATATTTATTAATATTTATATATTAGATATTATATATATATATATATATATATAATAATATATAATATATATGCGTGTGTGGTATGTATATATATATATATATTTATTATATATATCTTTATATATATATATATATATATATATATATATATGTATGTATATATTAATATAATATAATATATATAATTATATATATATATTATATATTATATATATTTATTATATATTTGCGTGTATATATAGATATATTATATATTATTTATATATATATAGTAAAGATTTATAAGATACAAATGTATATATATATAATTATAATTGTTGTAATGTCGTGTGTGTGTAATATATATATTATATATATAGTATATATATATATATATTTATATATATATATATATGTACTATGGCATATGTATCATATATATATCTACGGTATATATTATACATATATATATATAGTATGATATATATAGGAGTGAGTCATATATACTATATATTAGATATATATTTTTATAACATATATTTATAGACACCGTACACCCTATAATATTTTTATAGATATATAAATATAGTGAGATATTTATATATTTACATATCATTATATGGGTGTGTATATAATATATCATGTATATATATAATATATATATAGATTATTTAAATTAGTAGATTATATGCGTGTGATGTATATATGTCCCTTTATATTTAATATTATATGATAATATAGTTATTGATCATATGTCTTCCTACCTTTCTTATCTCTTTCCTAAGATTTTTATTATACTAGTCTCATATACTCGCTTATATCACTGATACCCTACACCCTATAGTTATATACGTCAGCTATTCTATATCTACTTAATATAATACTATATACTATATATATGGTAGATATTTATATATTATATAATTAGTATATGCGTGTGTGGTATAACAACACACAATCACACAAATACACTCACACAACACAATCACCTCATATATATTTATATATATATATACGATTATATTAAGATGATAATTAATCGTAATTTATATAAGTGATTTTCTATACTACTCTTTTTTGTATATCTCTTATACATAGATCATGGTTTATTTATACATACTTTACTATTTTACTATATTTTGTTATATTTAGATAGTGGTGATATATATAATTTGCGAGAAATTATCTCATACTAGCTCATTAAAAATACTACTATATTTTATATAATTATATTACTGTCTATCGCTTACTACTTAATTACTTTAATTTTTATCCACGCTCACTGTATATCGCTGTCTCTAAAAGTTAGATGTCATATACTTCATATATATATTGTGAATATAATATATTTATAGAGATATATGAGTATGATATATCATCCTATTTATATTTTACCATACGCTCATATATCATATTACGTTTAGATTTTACTCGATTCGTATGTCTCTGTATGCTTTCTACGTAATAAATATACATGTGTGTATGAACTCTCTACCACTACTGAATTAATTTTGCGTGCATGGATTACAACAATTAAACTTCTTCTCGCAATGCAAGTAATGACCTGCTCTTTTGAATAATTGCTCTCTTCGTGCTGCCTGCCCTTATCTGTGCACTAACAACAGCTAGAGCGTCTAGCATGCTTGCTCTGTTGAAAATTGGCTTAGATACGCGTGTTAATAAGAAATAATAATATAAAATGAACGCAGACGCTGTCGTGCACGTCGCTGTGTGTCGTGTTGTGCGTTCTATATTTATATAGATATTATACTATATAATAATATCTATATATTTATATATATATATATATATATTATAGTATACTATATATATATCTACATTATACTCTATATAAATGTAAGTCTCTATGTATAAATATATACTACATATCTATTAATATACATATATATATACATAAATATACCTTATATATTACGATAATATATCATATATTTATATATATATATTTATATAAATATATATTACATATATACATATATATATATTTCATACATATATATCATATATAATATATATATAATATATATTTTATATAATATAGATATATGTACTGGTATATATATATATGTATAATGGTATTATATTATTATACTATATATATATACTAATATATAAGAGATATATATATATATTTTATAATATGTATATATATATGTATATAATATATATGGTATAGTTTGATTTATATATTTAATATATATATATATATATAATATTTATTTAATAATTTAGGGGTGGGGGGGTGTTGTGGTGTTTGTATTATTATATATAGTGAGTGATATATTTTTGATTGTTAATTTTTTAATTTTAGTTTTTTAGGTGTGTGCTGGTGTTTTTGTGTGTGTGTTGTATGTATAATATAGAATATATATATTTTTAATAGAATTAGTATATACAATATTTATATTTATATAGATATTATAGTTAATATATTATTATTTATTCTTTATTTTTTCAAATGTAATACATAGATATATACGATATTTATAATATAATATATTTATATATATAATATATATATATATATAAATATATAAATATATATTATATATATAAGATATACATATATAATATAATATATATATGATTAGATAGAACATATAAAATATATAATATAGTTAATATAAATTAGATTTATATGTGGTGTTGTGTTGTGGTTGGGTTTGTGTGGTTGAGAGTGTGTGTGTTTGTTTGTGTGGGTCTTATATAATTATAATAATAGATAGAATATATTTAATATATATTATATATATATGAAATAATATAATATATATAGATATCTATTATTATATATATATATGAAGATAGTATATATATTTATAGATAGATTTAAATATACAATATATAGTATATACTGAAATATATAATATATATATTTATATATATATATATATATATATATAGATATATTATATATATAATTTATATATATACTTGGATAGATTAATGTATAATATAATATAAGAAGATATATATGAGAGTAAAATATACTTATTTACATATATATATAGATATAGAAGATAGATATTATAAGATATATAACATAATATATAGTAGAATTAGAGTTATATATTATTTTTAGCATATATATATTTAGATTTATATATATATATATAAGATTTATATATTTATATTTATTATATATTATATAGAATATATATAGATATATAGATTTATAGATAATAATGTTATTTATGTTATTTAATATGCACACACACATAGATATATTTATAATATATAAACTATATAATTAAATAATAATTATATAATAGATAATATATATATAATATATTAATATATAATCATGCCCCGCGCTGTTTGTTGTGTGTTTGTGGGCATATTTCTATATTTTTCTATTTGTGAACCATGCCATATAATAAAAAAAAAAATCTCTACTAATATAAAAGAACTGTTTTGGAATAAATAAATTAACAAAACAAAAAATGATCAAAAAAAATGGACGCTCAAACACCAGGGTTCTCTGAAATACAAACCCATGAAATAAAAACCATCCGAATAGATCACCGAATATAATTACAACAGCATTTCCAAATCTATAACTATTGGCATAATCAAAAAAGAAAGAAGATAACGATAATGAAAGGAGCCATTAAAAGAAAAACAGTCCAATAAAAGCACTTTCCACATCTCCTTACAAAAGCCCGATCCTTTGAGTCCCCCCGCTCCATACCATTGACATGCTG
>NW_028236621.1:0-8935 GCF_977035675.1 Penaeus japonicus | reverse complement strand
TATCGCGGTCCCCTAAGACTATCGATCAACAGGATATGGGAATGGGTACAGCGAGAATGCCAAGGCCACCCCATGGAGGGAAAGGAAAGTTTCAAGGGCCCACCCCCCTGATAGCCTGGAAGAAAGTAGGACCATAGCAGATGACTTTATAAGAGCAGAGTTCCCCTCACCTTACTTACACCAAGAGAGAGCATAATGAGGGAGAAAGGGGTCTGCAGCTTGTATACCCGCAGGTTGATGCGAGACCTCACGAAAAGCCTGAGCCAGGGAAACAGCAGTAAAAGGAGAGGACCAGGGGAAACTCCCAGGTTCACACAATCTAAAAAAAGCTAAGTGAAACAAGGTTCCTTTAAACTTTGTAACTATTTTATAAGAAATGAAAAAGTTATAGTTGAAATAGAACAATCAGCCTCAAAAAGAAAGATATATAACATCATGAACTCAAGAGAACATAGAAGGATCAATATAAGAGAAGGATGATATATTCTTAAACAAATAAACAGTTAGAAGATCCCGAATAAAGTAAGGAGGTTATAATTTTAACAGAAAATGATAGTCAACAACAGAAGAAGGAATATATTAGTATTTCATAAAAAAAGCTAGTTTAAGAGTAGATGCTAGAGTTTCATGATAAAAGAAGGATGTTATAAACCCTTACAGTCGATTGATAGGAAATTCATAACAAAAGAAGGATAATATATTCTTAAACAAGAGATGATAGAAGTTTCAAGCAACAGAAGACTGAGATATTATATTTATAAGAGAGGCCCCCCAGAAAAGCGGAATATAATTATTATAATAGGAGGAAAGAATAATTACTGTTTCGGTAAAAGATAAGGTATGAAGTTGGTAGCTAATAGACGAATTCTATATATTTATTAATTATTTTTTTTACAAAAAAAATTGCTTCCTAAAAGGTTGGAGGGAAAATTTTCTGCTTTATCTGTATATCCACAGGCAATAGGAGATTCAGAAGCCTGAGGAAACAGAACTAGCGGCCACAGGCGTAAGGAACTAGGGGAGGCTCAGGTTCCACACTCACAACCAACATACATACATAACAGCTAAGTACTAGCAAGTCCATGTATATGTAAAAATGTAATTTTTTGAAGAGGTTTTTAGAGGAAAAAAACTATATGTACTTTTACGATATTAAAAACAAACTAAAATTAAGAATAGCTCAAGATTTAATTAATTTATTATATATTTTTTTCTGTCGATTTACAATAGATGATTAGAAGTTTACAATAAAGAAAACGTTTAATTTTAACAGTCAATAAAAGAAGGATGATTAATTATTAACAAGAGATTGTTAGAAACTAAAGATTTATAGTATATTTATAAAGAAAGGCAGATGATGGGGGAAAAGAAAGAACCAATGATGTGATAATAGAAAGAGAAACACCCTCCCCCCCCCAAAGAAAAGGATAATTTACAAATTTCGTAAAGAGAAATAAAACACATTTTTTTAGCTCAAAATGTTTTCAGCTAAAAGAAAAAAATTGTTCGTTATAAGAAATATATCTTCCTGGCAAGAATATGGATCTCTGCTGAAGTGTATACCCACAGGCAATAGGAGATACCACAAAGCCTGAGGAAACAGAATTAGCAGTACAGGGAGGAAGGAACAAGGAGGCTACAGGTAGCCACAATCCACTCCACACATCCATACACAAAAAGCTAAGTTAAAATCAAGTATTTATTATGTTAGAAAAGTTTTTACAGAGGAAAGAAACTATATTATACATTCCTAGATATATAAAAAACAACGAGGAATAAGGACAGAAGGGTTTTTCAAATAGAATAAAGAAAAGGAAGATGAGTTATAATAATTTTCAGAGAGAGATAGAAGATTTCTATTTTAAAACTATACATATAGATGGATAAATAAAATAGATATGTATATGAATATTTATACAGGTACAATGGTGCGATTCGTTTTCGAGATATGGATAGTAACACACGAATTAAGGACATAAATGCTCCTGATTTTCTCCCTTTCCAGGAAAGAAGGGACCAAGAGCCAACAGTGGAGAATTTAAATAAGCTAGTGACATAAAAACCCCCCTCCTCCTCTCTTCTCGCCGATGAGAATAATCACCAGGAAAAGATAAGTAGAATACTGCTTCTGTACAGAAGGGGCGTGTCCTGGATATATATCTGTTAAAAATTTAGATGTAAAGATTTATTTCAAATCTGCCTTTCCCTTTTTAGGAAAAGGCCCAAGAGCTAGCAAGGATAAGCTAAAGGAGTGAAAAGAAAAATCCATGGAAAGGATGAGTGATACCCGGTCTTCTAGCCTGTTTCTACCCGGAATTTCCTTCTCTTCATGCTTATACCCCACTCCTTAGGAACAGCAGTTGTGACAGGGACAATCAGCATCAGTCTAACCATCTTCCTGACCAAGAGTAGCCCCAAGAGAAGGGCTCCTGCTGACTCCTCCTTTTCCCTCCTTGAAACGAAGGTTCCCTTGTCTTTAGCTTTTATAAAGTAAAGTGTATAAAACAATTTTTTTAGTCAGGAAAAAGGTTACCTTCCCCCATAGTTACTGTGCCCCAATCCCAATAAGGGGAGTGTGGTCAGGGTTAGTATGCATACTCCCAGTACCCGGGTACACACCCCCAAAGTACAATAAAGGGGACCCAGGATACATGGGTCCATACAGGAAAGACATTCCCTATCCCTTTTACATGACTCTTGAGATAGGTATATATTGTACACCTGAAAAATAAAGAGTCAGTAGCACCCAGCCAGCACCTGATGAGGCCATGGGCCGAAAGCGCTCGTGTTGTGGGGCTACTGTAGTGTTATATAGTGATTGTGTGTTTGTTTTTTCTGTGTTGAACAATTGTGTGTTTTTTAAGTGTTATGTGGTGTGTATTAAGTCAGTGTATCTCTGTTCAGTGCGAACGTTTTAAGCCACAGAAAAGGCTCAAAGTACCCGCCAGAAGGAGAAGTTTCTCAAGGAAGAACCACAAGAGCTACAGGGAACTCCACACAGGACTACAGAAACAGATAAGTGGTTAAAAGACACATTGAAGAGAGTCCTTGCACGTAGTTGGTAGAGTAGTACACAGTGGTTAGAGCTAGACAAACCCCCCCCCTTTTTTTGTTTTTTTTGGGTACATAGAGATACATAGAGTAACCAACACCCACACACCCCCCTTTTTTCTTTTTTCTAAGGGTACATATAGAATAAGAGAATGAGAGGAAGCGTGTAAGTGTTTAGAGAGTGTGTTAAAATCAGTTGTCTATACTATAAGAATAAAGAATATAAGATCACAGTGAAATATATGACAGTAGAATATATAACAGAAGATCTACACTATTTGAAAAGAAAGTACATGAATATTTGAGGATACAATATACTGAGTGAAATCATAAGATAAAAGAAAATAATAATAGTAGAATATATAATAGAAGTTCTAACATATTTGAAAAGGAGTACATGATTTTTTGAGGATACAATATACTGAGTGAAATCATAAGATAAAAGAAAATAATAATAGTAGAATATATAATAGAGGATCTAGAAATATAGGAAAATACAATACTCTGAATGAAATCATAAGATAAAAAGAAAAATATTTAAAACAAATAAACTATATATGCTAGAAGTCTAAAGGGTTTTTTTCTTTTAATAAAAAAAGTATATAAATAAAGACAAAGGACAAAAAAAGTATAGTTAAAGGTAAATCTTCCTAGATAAGGTTTGTGTATATAAATATATAGATAAGTCACGGTAAATTCATATATAAAAATACAAATTAAGATAAGGTTTTTTACAGATAAGAGGGGAAATATAGAAGAATAAATGAAAGATAAAGGCTATGTATAGATAAGATTAGAATAAGTGAACAATAAATAAAGATAAGATAAGATTATATAGATAAGATATAGTTTTAACAGGCTCATACAAATAAAAATAAAAAATAAGGAATTTCAGATAGAAATGTTTGAATATAGATAAGAATATCTGTTGTAAAAGATACGTTTCTAGATAAGGATACCGTGATATGATTAAATCTGAATGAAGTAAAGGATAATATAGAAGAATAATATTTTAAGAAAAAGATAAGGATATTAGATAAGACATAAATATAAAAGACACATAAACAAATAAAGATAAGAAGTTCAGATAGGATAAAGAGATATATAAGATAAGTTTTGAATATCTGGACTAGAAGAAATAATATAGATAAGAAGTGGTGATATGATAAGATCGGAATAAAGTAAAGGGATAGTATAGAGGAATAATATTTTCAGATAAGATAACAATTAATGATAATAAGTTTCAGATAAGATAACACATAAAGATAAGAAGTTTCAGATACGGTAACAAGGAAAGATAAGAAGTTTCAGATAAGATAACAAGGAAAGATAAGAAGTTTCAGATAGAAACAAGTAGAGATAAGAAGGTTAAGATAAGATAACAAGAAAAGATAAGAGGTTTCAGATAAGATAACAAGTAAAGATAAGACGTTTCAGATAAGATAAAAGTAAAGATAAGAAGTTCCAGATAGATAAGAAGTTTTAGAAAAAACAATAAAAGATATATTAGAATAAATACATCTAAATAAGGAATAAAATAGTTAAGGAGGAAGTTTTAAAGGGAGTATAATTCTAAGGTATAAGCTAGAATAAAGGTATATGAATATATTTGAAGAAGTTCAGTGAACAAGCTCAAGTGGTGGAGTCGTTACAGATTCTAATAGATATAATAAGTATAAGAAAACATAAATATGGTACAAACTAGAAACAAATAAGGGGAACTTCAGAGGGAACCCTCCAAACGATGAGAGTAGGGAATGGAGAAATGCACTCCAGGGATAAGTGAAACCCATTAGGGTAATGGGAGAAGGAGAAAGGGCGCCAGAAGTGAGGGGGGGGCAAGAGGGTAGAGTAGGGGGATTAGCACAGTGCCTCCCAGGAGGGTGGAACCACCCGGATGCCGGGACTAAGGGGAATGTAGCGATAGAATTCTCACCCTAGGACAGGTCTGTCGGAGGAGCATGAAAAATAGGGCACCCAGACGACCCCTTTGAAGATTAGTTATGATAGTTTAGAGGACTAGGGCACCCTAGACAAACAAACAGGGTTCACAGAGTGCCAAGTTCTAGCTAATCTATTCAGAAAGGAAGCACAGTGTTGGGAATATATAGCCTTGTGTGATGCATGTGAGGAAAAGGGAACCTCAGGGATTGGTAAGATAGCAGTCACAGGGATCCCCAGTCCTACTAATGCCTTCCCCCCGCTGGCTAGTGGAAATAGGCGAAAAATTGGTCAGAGGTGCAAGGAAATGGCAAGGCCTAGTGGCTGCCAACCTTAGGGCCGAAGCAATGCAATTGCGGACCGAGATCATCGAGGTGAAATGTGAAATAAAGAGTAGATACCCAGAGACGTTTAGGGAAATATGTGATAGGCCCTCAAAAAAGGTCTAGGAAACATAAAACGTAAGGCTCCCAGAAGGAAATTATTTTACATAATGGACGGATCAACCCCCCTACTGCAATATATAAGAAAAGAATCTAGGCTTACTGAGGAAGAAGAAGAATTAATCAACATATGTATAGAACGAGATTGGATAAGGGCAAGCCCCAGGTAAGGTTCACCCTCCCTCCCCCCCAGAAAATGATACCCCCTAGAGATAGGCCAATCAGGGGAAGAGAATATAGAAGGAGACCCCTGGAAAAGTTACATTGGCAAGATCCTAGCCCCATTATCCTCCCCCTCCTTAGATACATTGCAAAGAGACTATTCCCATGAAGCCGACTCCCCAGGATAGAGAATACCCGGTAGGAGACCCCTCCTCCCAAAGACGACATCCCTAACACAGCCCCACCCTGCACAAGCAGATAGGAATCGATGCTTGTCATGCTCTAATTGATAGGGTAGTCGAAGTAGTCCACAGGATGGAGACTCTATTTTAGAAAAAGTCAATACTCTCCATCCTCCCCCCTCCTCCACCTCGGCCCTGCCCCCCACCCCAGTACAAGAAGAGACAGAGCAAGCCCCCTAGAGTAGAGAATCGTACATTGGAGGGCTTTAGAGAGATTCAAGAGAGAAAGGGGTAAGAAACGAAAAGAGACAAAGGAGAAGAAGAAAAATAAAGGACAAAAAAAATAAAGAGGAAGAAACCGTTCCAAAAAACGGGCAACGGAAACCCCCCCAGCAATCCCTCCCCCCTCCCCTTCCCCCCCCTACTGCTCTCCCTATCCCCCTCAAAGTACCCATGCCAGTAAGCCCAACCCTCCCCCTAGGGAACCAGGGAAACAGCTTGGCAAGAGGTATAGGAAGGGCCCAGAACGAAGGGAATATGGGAACAGAGGGATTTACAGAGATGGTATGGGAACAAAAGGATCTACGAGAGGATTATGGGAACAAGGGTTCACAGGATGGGATAAATTACAGGAGGATGTGGGACTCAGGGTACGCAGGAATGGGATAAACGAAAGGAGGATGTGGGATTCAGAAACATGGAGAAATCAAGGGAGCCACTATCACAACAATTGGAGAGGGTACAGAGATCAAACAGGGATAGGAGGAAAGGAAGCACCAATGGGACCAAGGAGGAGAGGAGAAGGACAGTGGCAAGAGGAGGGAAATGGTTACAAGGCTTGGCATTGGTATGTTTCAGAGGTACCACTCACCAGGCACAAAGATCGTCTCGCAAAGGCCGGTCTTTTGTCCCAGGCCCCCAGCCCCCTGCCCTCTCAGAGAGTTTAGCCTCTTCCTAGGGATTTAGAGTTGAAATCAATTCTAGATTCACGGCTCCCTCACCCCTTCCCAGGCCCTTAGTGAAAAAATGTAAATATAAGATACCCTCCAGTTTCCAAAGATAAAACGCAGTAAAGATCCTAGAAAATGCCTGGACTAAAGGAAAGATTGAAGAAGAAGCAACCTTGATTAAAAGACATAGTAAAACAAAAGTAAGACCAAACCTACGAGAGAGGAAATATGGAGCTCTTGAAGATTTGAAAAGAAATCCAGATATTATTATTAAAAGCGATAAAAGATGGACGTCTAGTAGTCCTAAAAACGAACAGTACAGAGTCTATGGGCTTAGCACATTTAAGAGACGAAAGTACTTATCAAACCATGTTTAATCCACAGATGGAGCTGGGAAGGTGCAAGCAGAGAGTATAAAATACTAATAAGTAGAATGTATTGCTTGATTCCCCAGCAGGAAAGAAGTCAAGCTTCTCAGCAGCCAGAGAGTGCCCTCTCTCTCCAGGAAACCAGCATTCTCATTGGTACATACTCCCAAAACATCATAAAAAAATAGATGAGGAGCTTAGGGACATGGCCTGGGAGGCCAGTACTCAGTGGTGTAGTGCACCACATGGCCTGTAGATAGACTCTTAACAACCTTTTTATCCCTCTTCTAGAAATACTCCAGAAAGACTGCAAGATACAACGCACTTCTAAGGAGATTAAAGGAAACCACAGATTTACAGGAGAAGAACTTTCTTATTTTCTTTGACATAGTGTCTTGTATCCTCTATCCACAGGAAGAAGAGCTTGGGTAGTTGCAATTTCTACGAGAAGAACATTGGTGGTATGTACAAGGTAGGCTAAAAGAGTTATACATATTAATGCCCCTCCCCCTACTAATAAAGAAGGTATCGACCATATATCACAGGGACCCTTCTAAAATTCGACGGAAAATGCTAAAACAGATGAAGGGCACAGCCATAGGAGCCTCAGTGTCTGTAGCAGTAGCAGAGATTTTCGTCCATGTGGTATAGAGAACAAAGGAAAAGACTTAAAAAACAACCAGCCATTTTTTTCAGGTATATTGACGATATTTTTGGAGTTCTCAGGGCACAGAGGAGGACTTCAAGAGTACTACGAGGTTTAAATAGCTTTCACAGACCTGAAATTATTTAGAGTTGACAAGAAAGATTACCTTCCTAGATACTCTAGTATATAGTAGATAATGAAGGCTTCCTACAAACAAAAGTGTACCATAAACCTCAAATCATCATCAATATTTGCATTTTCAGTCAGCACATCCAAACCTAAAGAGAGCGTCCCTTCTACAAGGTATCGAGGAGTGAAAAGGATAGTGAGTGACCACACCTGGTAGTATGAGCACTACAAGACATGATAGGCTTTTTTAAGGCAAGAGGGTACAGTGAGAAGACCCTAAAGATGGCAATGGAAGACTGAGTACCATTAATAGAGAGTGTCCTACTAGAAAAACAGGTTTAAAAAATGACTTAACAGATAATCTTCCCATGCTTTATTCACATAATATCGCAGGTCCCTAAGACTATCGATCAACAGGATATGGGAATGGGTACAGGAGAATGCCAAGGACACCCATGGAGGGAAAGTTTCAAGGGTCCACCCCCATGATGCTGGAAGAAGATAGGACCTAGCGATAGACTAATAGAGCAGAGTTCCCTCACCCTTACTTACACCAAGGAGGGAGGGATAATGAGGGGAGAAAGGGGTCTGCCAGCTTGTATACCGCAGGTTGATGCGAGACTCACGAAGCTGAGCCAGGGAAACAGCAGCTAAAAGGAGAGGAAAAGGGGAAACTCCAGGTTCCCACACATACTAAAAAAGCTAAGTGAAAAACAAGGTTCTTTAATTTGTAACTATTTTTATAAAGAAAATGAAAAAGTTATAGTTGAAATAGACAATCAGCTCAAAAGAAAGATATATAAACAGAAATCAAGAGAAATGAAGGTTTATAAAGAGAGGTGATAATTTTTTAAAAAAAAATAAAAGTGAAAAATCCCTAAAATAAGGAGGTTTATTTTACAGAAAAGATGAAATCCAAAAAGAGAAGAATAAATGTTTTTAAAAAAAAGTAAGTTTTTAAGAGTAGTGCTAGAAATTTTTTGATAAAAGAAGGAGTTATAACCCTTTAAAGTCGATGTAGGAAATCATAACAAAAGAGGATATTTTATTTTAAAAAGGGGAT
>NW_028236620.1:0-7008 GCF_977035675.1 Penaeus japonicus | reverse complement strand
TGATCATGATATTAGTAATATAAAAATTATTCCAATAATAACAAGCAGATACACACACACTATAATATAGCAGCACCTAGAAGAAGAGAAAAAGCGCGAAGTGGGAAAATGGCCACGAAAAAAAAAAAAAAAAAAAAAAAAATATCATGGAACTAGACGGACAAAACAAAACAAAAAAAAAAACACGTGGCACATTGCAATGTGATCATTGGCAGGATTGGCAAGGTATGGACAGGCCTCCCGAGGTTAGATCGTGGGTATAACTGACTGTCGGAGTGTATAGGAAGCAAATGGATGGCAAGATTATATGCAAACCGTTTAGCGAAATACTTCCGTAAGGGTAGGGTTTGTGGAACTCGCAGTGAGACAAAGATATTGCAAACGTTATGATTCTTTGTTTCGTTCTTATAATGACCGTGTTTTTTTTTCTTTTCTTTTCTTTTCTTTTTTTTTCTTTGATGTACTATTTGCATGAGTATTTGTACGTGCTGCCAAAGAGAGGGTGAGTGAAAGTCGAGAGAGAGAGAGAGTGAGAGAGAGAGGAGAGAGAAGAGAGAGGAGAGAGAGAGAGAGAGAGAGACGAAGAAAGGAGATGGAGAGGGTGAAGGAGAAGGAGGAGGAGGAGACCAGAGGGGAGAAAGAGGAGAGAGAGAGAGAGAGAGAGAGAGAGAGAGAGAGAGAGAGAGAGAGAGAGAGATGAGTGGGAGAGAGAGAGAAGAAGAGAGAGAGAGAGAGAGAGAGAGAGAGAGAGAGAGAGGAAGAGAGAGGAGAGAGAGAGAGAGAGAGAAGGAAAAGGAGATTGAGAAGAGAATGAGAAGGGGAGGAGAAGACAGAGAGACGAGAGAGACGAGAGAGAAGAGAAGAGAGAGAGACTAGAGATGAGAGTGAGAGCGAGGAGAGAGATGAGGAGAGAGAGAGAGAGAAGAGAGAAGACAGAGAGAGAGAGCGAGCGAGAGAGAGAGACGAAGAGTGAGAGGGAGAGAGAGAGAGAGAGAGAGAAGGGGAAAAAAGGGAGATGGTGTGAAGGAGAAGGAGGAAGGAGGAGCAAGACAGACAGAGAAGAAGGCGAGAGAGAGTGAGAGAGAGCGAGAGAGCGAGAGAGAGAGAGAGAAGAGAGGAGATGAGGAGAGAGAGAGAGGAGAGGAGAGAGAGAGAGAGAGAGAAGGCGAAGGAGAGTCGGAAGGAGAAGAGGAGGGAGAAGACAGAGAGACGAACGAGAAGAGAGAGTGTGAGTGGCGAGAGTGAGAAAGAGTGTGAGGAGGGAGGAGAGGAGGAGGAGAGAGAGAGAGAGAGAGAGAGAGAGAAGGAAAAGGAGATGAGAAGGAGAAGGAGGAGGAGAAGACAGACAGAGAGAGAGAGAGAGAGAGAGAGAGAGAGAGAGAGGAGAGTGAAGAGAGAGGAGAGAGAGAGAAGAGAGAGAGAGAGAAGGAGAGAAAGAGAGGATAGAGAGAGAATGAAGAGAGAGAGAGAGAGAGAAGAGAGAGAGATGAGAGAGGGAAGAGAGAGAGAGAGAGGAAGAAGAGGGAGAGAGAGAGAGAGAGAGAGAGATGAGAGGAGAGAGAGGACGATGAGGAGAGGAGAGAGAGCGGAGAGCCTCGAACAGACCGAGACAGAGACACAGAGCGTGAAGGAATGAGTACAAACTAAACAAGTGCAGGAGAAGCTGCTTGTTTCACCGTGGCACACACGGTCTAGGGTATTCACTGTTTCCTTTGTCCTGCCGGCCTTTTGCTTTTTTAGGAATGTTTTCAAGGAAAGGAGGAAAAAAAAGTGAGAGAGAGAGAGAGAGGAGAGAGGAAGGAGAGAAAGGAATGACCAAAGCGGAAGGAATATAAACTCAGAGACGGGTGAGTGGGTGGTGGAGAGAGGGGTGTAGAGGGGCGGGGAGCAGGCCCTTGTTGGATTAAGATGAAGGGTGTGAGGGATTGTTTAGCTGGGAGTGGTGATGATATGAGTGAGTCGAGGGGGGTTGGGTGGAGAGGTGGAGGCCCCAAAGGGGTTTCTCATGCGAGGCTTATCTAGAATGACTGCATTGCTTGTTTCCGCAAAAGGGTTGTCTGTGGCCTGGTATCAATAATTATTTGTTTTATCATTCGTATCATTGTTTTCCTGATTAGCGAGGTTCTCTTTCCTTTATTTTGATGAGCAGGACAGATATTTATTTCTCTCCTTTGTTATTTCTTCTTGCTTGATATCACTATTATCACCAACATGTTTTTGTTGTCATTCACACTTTCTAATGTTTTATTCTTGCTGAGATCATGCGATTATGTTTGCGAACTTCCCCATGTGGCACATGACAAACTTTACGTGCCGATGTGCAGACGTAAATAGACCATAGGCAACGATAAGCGCTTATCATAGAAAAAACCTCATCTGTACACCACCCCCTTAGATAACGCGGAGGCTGCGGGGCTCACGGCGTGACCGGCCGGCTCAGGGGCGAGGGAGTGGGCGTTGAGGGGGGGGGGAGGGGGGGGGGCGGGAGGTCGGAGGGGAGCGAGGAAGGCAGTAGTGGCATCGGAACGGTCGTATGGAGAGGAGATGACTTCTCCGCTCGAGCTGGCCTCGGCGTCCACGCTCGAATTGGAAGGCTTTATGAGAGAATCATGTATTCTTTTTTCCGGGGAGACTGTAGTGGTATAGGATTATCACATTACGCGTTTTGCTGGAAAAGTCTTAGTCTTCTGTCATCGCAGTTGCCGTTAAGATCCTATCGTTTCAAAATATTCATTTTCTTTCCATCCGGCATGAACCTTTACATTATACGGGCTTTTCCGCTCGCCAAACGACTACTTTTCACTGGATTTTTTTCCCCATATTCTCTCATATCTTAAAGAATCCCCCCCTCGTTTTGTTTTTACCCCTCACCAAGCTTTTTTGGGCCCACAACGATTTTTTCATTCCTTTCCCTTTCCCTTTTCATAATTTTTCCATTTTCCCCTTTTCCTTTATCATGCCATCCTCCCACCCAAAATTTTTGCTTGCAGCGCCCGGGTCCTACCCCTTCCGGGAACAACCCCACAGTTTTTTGGGCCCTTAAACCATACACTAAGCTCAGTCCCCTTTAAAGTGTTTCCATTCAAACATAGACCCCCCGCAGCCAAGTCCCACCCATTTCTCCCAGGCTTTTTTAACCCGGGGCCAAACCCAAACCCCTTTCCTCAGCCGGGGCAATAGGGGGTTTTTGGTTGTTTTGTATTTTGCATATTTTTTTACATACATACATATATATATATATTTTATATTTTATAATATAAATATATCCCTTTATACATATTTTTTGTATGAAATGTAGGGATGTAAAAAGGGGTTAAAACCTATACCCCACAATATAAGGGGGGTATTTTGTATACAAAAAACCATGAAATATATTTACATCATATAAAATAAAATATTTTTAAATATATAATATAATTTTATTAACATATATTTTACACTGTATATTTTTTATAGATATATATTTTATATAAATATAAAATATTAATAGGGAATATATATGTAATATAAATAAAATATAAAATAAAAAATTTTTAAAATTATATATATATATAATATTTTATATAAAATATATTTTTCCCCACATATATATACACTTTATACACATAAACAAATAAAATTACACGTATATATATATTTATATTTTAAAAAACATATATACAAAATTTATGTTAAATTAAAAAGAGCAAGAGAGAGAAAATAAAGAAAACAAGAAAGAGGAAGAAAAAGAGAAGAAAGAGAAAAAAGGAAAAGGGGTGAGAGAGACACCCAAAACCCTTTAAATTTATGCGCGGGCTTCCCGTTAAAACTGTTTCGTGCCCCATAAACCCGGAGGGGGGGAAAACTGTGGCAGTGGGAAAATCGGGGCCTTTTTGGCACCATAATTTACACACTGCAATTTCTGTGGTCTAAAAGGTCGGGCGAGCCGATAGCTGGGGTTATTCCCCTTCTGGTTGCATTTTGGTTTTCGGTTAATTGGAAAATAGAAAGAATACAAAGGAAAAAGAAAAAAAGAAGGAACGCGAAAATAAAAAATAAAGGGGGAAAAAGGAAAAAAGGGCACTAATTTTTAAAAGGGCCTTTGGGAAAAGTCCCGTATATAAATATATATTTATACATAAGGCCCCCAAACAAAAAACCCAAGCACTTTGACAAGAAGTATTTTTAAACCAACAAAAAAACACAAAAAAATAAACGGGCGGGGCACAAAAAAAACAAAACAAATAAAAACACAGGCATAAAAAAATAATAAAAACAAGGACAGAGGACCGGATACTAAAGGAGGGAAAAATGTTACAAGAAACAAAGAGAAATAAAATAAATATTTCGCATAAAAAATGCATGCAATATGAAGAAGCATAAAGGAAAAGAAGTAATAAAACAGAACGAGCCAGTTAAATAAAAACTCTTTTTTGGCAGAGAAAGCAAAAATCTCTTTTTCCTCACAAAATCTAACGGGAAAAAAACGACAAAGTAAATAAGGGGAAAAACCAAATTTAGGGCAAACCCCGAATTTTGGTTTTCCTCCCTCCCCCCGCCCCTGGTCGATTTAAATGTTCTAAAAACCCGGTAAGGCGGGGTTTCCATCCCCGGGGCCCCCAAGGTGGTTTTAAAAATCCATAAAGGGGGAAACCCCATTGGGGTCTGGGGTTTTAAATATTTTCGGGCCCGGGAAGGCAAAACGCAGGAAAAAAATGTTAGGGGTTTTCACCCAAAACATATATATATTTAAAATAAAAAAAAATATATTATAAATATTTATTATAAATTTTTTGTTATATTTATTAAAATAATATTTATAAAATATTATTCTATTATATATATATTAAAAATATATATATATATTTTTTTTTGTATAAAAAAAAAAACCCATAAAATATATATTAAAAATATATTTAAAATTTATATAATATATTATATATATAATATAATATATTATATATATATAAATATATGTATATTACATTCATACATACAATTTTTACTAAATAATAAAAATTTATAAAATAAAATTTTATATATATGTATACATGGTGTGTTGGTGAAGTTACCACACACACACCACAAACCCCACACACAAAATATTACCTACATTTTATATATTATATATTTTTATATATATATATATATAATTTATATATTAAAAAATATATTTTAATTACATACATACATAAAAAATAAATTTTTTAAAATATATATAAATATTATTATAATATATATTTATTTTTATATAAAATTTTATTAAAATATATATAATGTATATATAATGTACGTTATATAAAATTATAATATATTTAAAAATAATATAATAGATGTAGATAATATTAATAAATATATGAAATTTTTACATATACTACTACATATATATATAAAATATATATTATATATATTTTTATAAATTATATATAAAATTTTTTATATAATAAGGGTTTTTAATATAGAAACTATAATATTTTAAAATATATTATATTATATATTGTATTTATATATTATATATTATATATATATATTATATTTTATTTATAAATATATTTTTTTTACATATCATACAGAGGGGAGAGGGAGAGGAAGAGAGCGGGGAGGCAGAGGAAGAGGAGAGCGGGGGAGAGGGAGGGGGGAGAAGTTTTTCCCAAACATATTCGAAAAGGAAAGGGGAAAAACTTTGCCGAGGGGGGGGAAACGGAACGTATTGGGGCTTTCACCTCCTTCATTTTGAAACAAGAGAATATTGCAAGGCAAAGATTCACGTGAGAATGCAGGCGTCGTGTTCACATGGGGGGGAATAAAAGGGAAAAGAAAAAAAAAAAATGAAATAAGATAAAAAAGTTACGTTATATGTTCTATAAACGGTTTCTTTTCAAAGACATATAAAAATATATAATTTATATTATATATATTATTTTTTTTATAAATATAATATATTATTTTATTTTTGTATATATGTAATTTATATTATATATATAATATATATTATATATATGTTATATATATATGTAAAAAAATTATATATAATATATATATATATAATTTATATTATATTATTATATATAATATATATTTTAATTCATATATTTTAAATATTATTATATAAAAATATATTATTATTATTTGGTTGTTGTTTTTAAAATATACATATAAAACACCCCAACACTTTACAAATATTTACTGTCAATATCTTACTCTTATCATTTTTTTGGGTTTATCATTATCATATTTGATTATTTTTTTAAAAATTATTTTAAAATTTCTTATCACATTATCATATTAATTTATCATTATTTTTATAATTTCTATGTTCATATCATCATTATTATATTGATACGATTGACACCTTTATTTATCATTATCAACTTTAAAAAAAATTTTTTAGCTATTGATTAATTATTCTTTCAAAATTATTTATCAAAATTTTTTTATTATTTTAATAGTTATATTATTTCATCTTATTCTTTTACTATTACTTTTGTTTTAATTACAGCTCATTATTACCATTTTTATTTCACTAGTTTTATTGTAATTACTTTTTAATTCTCATAAACATCATTTCTACTTTTAATAATACTGTAGTTTATAAAAAAAGCCCTTTTATCACCATCCTTTCATCTTTTTACTATTTTACAATTTTACATTACATTATTGCTTATTCACTTTCCCAAACATTATATGTTACACACAACACCTTTATAATATATATATATTATATATATATATATAATATATTTATATATATTCTGGGGTGTTTTAAATTTATATTATATATATTATATATATTTAATTTTAAATATATATATACATATATATATAGGATATTTTGCTTTTACTTCTGTTACTGATTATTGTTATCATCATCATTATCATCATTATTGTTATCACCATTATTATCATATCCATAACCATAGTAATGATGATTTTATATAATGATTAAAATTTTCCTTTCATTATCATACAATCTGTAGATAGCTTCCTCAGTTTAAAATTATTCGGGGGAAGGGAAAGTAATAAAGCATT
>NW_028236619.1:0-5000 GCF_977035675.1 Penaeus japonicus | reverse complement strand
TTCACGCCAATTAGAGAGAGCTTATTATTAAAAGAAATAGGCTAAAGGACAATGGATTGAATGGCTATACCGTACTCCATCCAACGCTGTTATGTCAGAAGGTATAAACAACCTGATAATAATTGGTTGTTTACAGGGAGAAGCTGTAGGGAAATGTAGAAGGACTTTTTTATATATAGGTCTGTTACGTTTCTGTCTTGTTAGGTGAGTCCCCGAGGGCTATATTTCACGTGTACTTAGAAGTGTATGTAAAGTGCTGTTGTGTTTTAGACTGTCGTGGCCATATTGATTTATAGATAATGACGGTGCTTTCTCTCTCTTTCTTTCTTTTTTTCTCTCTCTCTCTCTCGCTCTCTCTCTTTCTGTCTGTCTCTGTCTCTCTCTCTCTCTCTCTCTCTCTCTCTCTCTCTCTCTCTCTCTCTCTCTTTTTGTCTGTCTCTGTCTCTCTGTCTCTCTCTCTCTCTTTCTGTCTGTCTCTTTTTCTGTCTGTCTCTCTTTCTTTCTCTCTCTCTCTCTCTTTCTTAATCTCTCTCTCTCTCTCTCTCTCTCTCTCTCTCTCTCTCTCTCTCTCTCTCTCTCTCTCTCTCTCTCTCTCTCTCTCTCTCTGCTCATGTCACGAAGTTTTCATTCTGCAACATAAAGGTGATTGTGTCAGTTGCTAAAGGTTTGCCAACGGTTCCCAAGTTATTAGGTTTCATACGACGAATTGATAATAATTGCAGTTACAAGTAGTAATACCGCAAGGTAGTTAGAATGCTTTCTTGAAACATCTGTTGCCGTAACTCCATACTTAAAAAACCCGATCATAGCGTCAATATATATTATAATATATATATATATTATATATATATATATCTATATAAAGATTATATATAATGTATATACGTATATAAATATGTATATAATACTATATATATATATATATATATATATATATAATACTCTCACATATATATAAATAAATAAATATATATATATATATATAATATATATATATATATATATATATAATATATTAGAGAGAGAGAGAGAGAGAGAGAGAGAGAGAGAGAGAGAGAGAAAGATATATAAGATATAGATAGATATGTGTAATATTATTATATATATATATATATATATATATATGTATATATATAAAAAAAAAAATATTATATATATATATATATATATATGTATATAAATTTACATACATATAAACATATGTATATATACTTTATGGTACATATATATATATATATATATATATATATATATATACATATAAACATATACATAAATTTACATGCATATGAATTGATGAATATATATATATGAACACACGCACACACACACATATATATATATATATATGTATATATATATATATATATAATATATATATATATATATATATATATATATATATATATATATATATATGTGTGTGTGTGTGTGTGTGTGTGTGTGTATACATACACACATACATATATACATACACTCATATAGTTGTGTGTGTGCTACAAAATTACAAAACTGGCTACGTGTACCATTCTTGTATACAAAGGTCAAGGTTACCGGGTATATATACACAACCACTGATGACTCGGAGTGAGAGCGAACACGTAACAAGGAAACATTTCGCCATCTACTCAGTGTGTCAAGAAAGTGATCAATATATCCGTGTTGTGTGAGTGTATTTGTTTATTGTTAATTTCACTAAGATATGCTGTGTGATTTTTTTTTTTTTTCACTATCTTGAAAAAGTCGTCCCTTTTCTCCACTTCCTCCTTCCCTCATCAACAGGCGGAGGTTCTCCTCCTCCTGAGCCTACCTCAGGAGGCGAGGACTTACGAAGCCTACTTCTTATTGCCTCCTCATCTACACCTCCTCCTCCTTCTCGCACTCCTCCTTCTCTTCGCTGCTTCTACTTCTTGCTCCTCCTCCTTTCCTCCTCCTCCTTCTCTTCTTTCTACTTCTTCACATCCCCCACTCTCCTCCTCTATCTTCCTCCTCCTCCAACTCCTCCTCCTATCTTCCTCCTACGCCCTCCTCCTCCTTCTCTCTTTCTATCTTCTCCTCCTCCACCTCCGTCCCTCTACATCTCCTGCCTCCTTCTCTACATCTTTTCCGGACGCTCCACCGAAGCCTCCGACAACCGGCTTCGGAACGGAGCATCTTTCTACTTCTTCTCCTCCTCCACCTCCTCCTCTATCTTCTCCTCCACCTGCTCCTCTATCTTCTCCTCCTCCTCCCCCTTCTCCTCCTCCTCCTCCTTCTACTCCTCCTCCTCCTCCTCCTCTTTCTACCTCTTCTCCTCCTCCTCTATCTTCTCCTCCTCCTCTTTCTCTTCTTTCTACTTCTTCTCCTCCTCCACCTCCTCCTGCTCTATCTTCTCCTCCTCCTCCTTCTCTTCCTTCTCCTCATCCTCCTCCTCCTCTTCTTTCTACCTCTTATCCTCCTCCACCTCTTCCTCTATCTTCTCCTCCTCTTTCTCTTCTTTCTACTTCCTCTCCTCCTCCTCTGTCATCTCCTCCTTCACCTCCTCCTCTATCTCTTCCTCCTCCTCCTCCACCTCTTTCTACCTCGTATCCTCCTCCCCCTTCTCCTCCACCTCCTCCTGCTCTATCTTCTCCTCCTCCTCCTCCTCCCTTCTTCCTTAGAACAAATCACAAGAGAACCGTCGTTGAAAATTGCGTTCACCACCATTGCATTAAGAGACAATGACATAAAAGCTTCAATGCTCGGCTGAATTGCACCTTATTAATGATGCAACTTGTGCAATGTCTTCCTCTTTTGCTCTACGATTCATATGCCGAGCAATTGTTCGTAGGAAACGTCTTCCTTAGTAAGGAGAGAACTTCAAAAGCGAAAGGTTTTGATGAACGCCTCTTCCTGATCTCTCTGCAGGATTTATCGTGCAAGGCGAATCTACTCTGCAATATGTTAGACACGGATGATAATTGTGGTAGATTTTGGGAGAGGAAGGATAGTCGAATTAGGATTAGGAAAAAACAAATAGATAATAATGATAATGTGGTAGATTTTGGGAGAGGAATGGTAGTCAAATTAGGATTAGGAAAAATTGAGTAGATATGCATATGCTGTGTGAAATATGGAATGAAATAATGCTTGACTGATGAAAAATATAAAATGCAAGATATAGACATAGCAATAGCAACCTTTTGGGATAATCCGATTTTACTCTTAAGAGCAAAATGGGGTTAGGACTCCTAGATAAACCTAAATGGATAGGACCAAGGTTTTGTTGCAATGATAGTATCTAATGTATTGCATCTTATACAACGAACAACCATATTCCTTCTCCTCATTCTACTTCTTATCCTCCTCCACCTCCTCCTCCTCCTCCTCCTCCTCCTTCTCTTCTTTCTACTTCTTTTCCTCCTCCACCTCCTCCTCTATCTTCTCCTCCTTCTCCACCTCCTCCTCCTCCTCTATTTTCTCCTCCTCCTCTTTCTCTTCTTTCTACTTCTTCTCCTCTTCCACCTCCTCCTGCTCTATCTTCTCCTCCTCCTCCTTCTCTTCCTTCTCCTCCTCCTCCTCCTCTTTCTACCTCTTATCCTCCTCCACCTCTTCCTCTATCTTCTCCTCCTCTTTCTCTTCTTTCTACTTCCTCTCCTCCTCCACCTCCTCCTCTATCATCTCCTCCTCCACCTCCTCCTCTATCTCCTCTTCCTCCTCCTCCCTTCTTCCTTAAAACAAATCACAAGAGAACCGTCGCTGAAAATTGCGTTCACCACCATTGCATTAAGAGACAATGACATAAAAGCTTCAATGCTCGGCTGAATTGCACCTTATTAATGATGCAACTTGCAATTCGTCCACTTTGCCACGATCATATGCCGACAATTGTCCGTTGAGACGTCTTCCTTAGTGAGAGAGAACTTCACAAGCGAAAAGTTTTGATGAACGCCATCCTGATCTCTCTCTCTGCAGGATTTATCGGGCAACGAATCTACTCAGCCTATGTTAGACACGGATGAAAGTTGTACTTTTGGAAGGGAAGATATTCGAATTAGGATAGGAAAAATGAGTAGATATGCATATCTAAGTTATGTAATATCTATATACATATTAATACATATATAGACATATAAATTCTATAAATATATCTAGTAGATATATATTAACATATAAATATAATAAAAAATATGTGTGTGTGTGTGTGTGTGTATGTGTGTGTGTGTGTGTGTGTGTGTGTATACATATGATATATATACATATGATATATATACATATGATATAGATATGTATATGCTGTGTGAATTACGGAATAAAACAATGCTTGACTGATGAAAAATATAAAATGCAAGATATAGACATAGCAATAGCAACCTTTGGGATAATCCGATTTTACTCTTAAGAGCAAAATGGGGTTAGGACTCCTAGATAAACCTAAATGGATAGGACCAAGGCTTTGTTGCAATGATAGCATCTAATGTATTGCGTCTTATACAACGAACAACCATATTCCTTCTCCTCATTCTACTTCTTATCCTCCTCCTCCTCTATCTTCTCCTCCTCCTCCTAATCCTTATCCTCCTTCCACTTCTTATCCTCCTCCACCTCCTCCTCTATTTCCTCCTCCTCCTCCTCTTCCTTATCCTCCTTCCAATTCTTATCCTCTTCCACCTCCTCCTCTATCTCCTCCTCCTCCTCCTCCTTATCCTCCTTCCACTTCTCATCCTCCTCCACCTCCTCCTCTATCTTCTCCTCCTCTTCCTCTATATTCTTCTCCTCCCCCTCCTCTATCTTCTCCTCCTCCTCTATCTTCTCCTCCTCCTCCTCTATATTCTTCTCCTCCTCCTCCTCCTCCTCCTCCTTCTATGGTTCACAATTGATATGGACTCAATTTCCTTGTGATATCGTTTCAACGCTGGGAAATTCATGAGAGATATTTCTGGGAGCCAATCCGCCACTATAAACCTGTGAATGTCCACAATGATGGTCTCGTTCCATAAAAATAAGGGATGTAATACCTTGCACAGTATTTTGCTCTGGGG
>NW_028236618.1:0-7500 GCF_977035675.1 Penaeus japonicus | reverse complement strand
AAGCCGTTAAAAACCAAATATATATCATATGTTGCGTGTAGAGGGGATGAATTGATATATATTCTAAGAGAGTACTTTTACAATATCATCTTTATAGTATGTATTTGGTTATCTTATATATTATTATATCTCTTACTATTATATATATATATATATTATATATATATATATATATATATATTATATTATACATATATATATATATATATATAGGGTATCTACCTAACTATTAAACTAATATATAATATCTTGTATATCTACATAAATTTGCTATTATTACATATATTATATATATAACTAATCTTATAATTATATATATTATATAATATATCACCTATTATACTATCTATATTTATATATGATATTAGAACAGATGAGATATTGAGAAGTGAGAGTTGAGAGAATGAGAGAGCAGTGAAAGAGAGCAACAGAGAGAGAAGAGCAGGGGGAAAAGAGAAAGAGGTATGGGAGAGGCAGAAGAAAGAGAGCAAGAGACGAGATGTGAGAAGAGGCAACCGAGAGTATATCACTATATTACTTACATATTATATATATTGTATTATATACTTATATTTATATATATATAATTACTATAGTATATATATATATATATATATTATAATTCTACATACTAATATATTACACATACATATGATCATACATACAATTTATACTGTAGTAAATCTTATCAAATCATATCCTCTATCCCGTAAAAAAAAACTTTCTTAAATTTACTGATCTATGCTATATAATATACTTAGATAATCTATTTTATTAACTTTTAATATATAAAATTAATATAATTAATTTATTATATATAGTATTATATATATATATCTCCTTCTTGCTCTCGTCACTCTTCTCTCCTTTGCTCTCTTTATTCTTGCTCTCTCTCTATCTTTCTCTTTTTACTCTCTCTCCTCTGTTTGTCTCTCTTCTCTCCTCTACTCTCTCCTACTGCTTTCTCTTCTCTACTGTTTCTCTCCCCCTTCTCCTCTCTCTCTCAATCCTCTCTCTCTCTCTTCCTCTCTCTCTCTCTCTCTGTCTCTTCTCTGCTCTCTCTCTTCTCTCTCTCTCTCTATTTATCTATCTCTGGTAAAATAGGCTTGTTTTGTGAAGAAATATGGTTCAAAGCCCAAGTGTCTCTTCATCAAAACAGTCTTTTAGCCCTTTATTTGTCTTAACGTTTTGTGTTGATTTTGTGTTTGAACTGTACTTTGAACAGTTAGTATGTCGGAATATATCTATGGACGGTATCCTCTCCTCTCCGCCAGGGAGGTAATATCTGACGTGACAGGTTAAAGATCGATCAGGGTGACAAAACAGGTAGGTGAAAGCAATAGCAAAAAAGCATTTATCTGTACTTTAATATTCGATGGATCCAATATAATAAATTGACAGGTCAGACATGAAAATGATTGCTCTCCATTCATAATCAATAACATTTTTAAAATCTGGCGTAAACTAACTAAAGACAATAGGGAACCGTTGGCATAAAAAAAAAAGAAATAAACACAAATTATAAAAACAAAGGAACTAAGAGGAGAAAATGTACATCAAAAAAACGTACGATGAGTAATTGTAGACTTTGTTAACATAGGATGGGACAGTGTAATGTGATTGTTGATATCTCGTAGATTTGTTACTAGTTATGAGAGTGGATAACGTGCTTCTTAAATGGTGTAAAACTGGCGTTGGTGTATGTAGCGATTTACACTTCTCTTCAAGGGACTGCGGTATAGATGATCACGGAGCGCACTGTGGGCAACTGCATCCTCGAGTGGCAATGAACGCAGTCTAGGTGCGGGTGGAGAGCGGGGCAACCTGCCAGCACAAACCAGTTCTCAACAAAACTACAAAATTGTGTTCTTGTAAAATGATGCTATAAGCGTGAAGTGATGAGTGATAATCGTTGTGATACATGAATGATTTTGTTGCTGTCGTAGATACGCGGAATGACTAGCTGCAACATGACCTAAGAATGGTATTGCTTACATTTGTTTGACTAATAGATTAAATTACATATAAAGTATGTATAAGAAAAGAAGACTAGCTATTAACCATTGAACTTTTTGAAAAGTGTTTACAAAACCTTCGACATCGCTACCAAGGACACTAGATCATGATGCGTCAGATGACAAGAAATGAGGGAGTATTGCGAACGGTCTGACGAAAGTGCGAATAGCGGGGGCGGGTATTATAATGCATCATCCCTCTTCTCCTCTACGGCTGACGGTGGCTGATTTTTAGCGGGTGCCGCTCCTGGGGGCTATCTCCTCGCGAGCAACTAAGGCTGGCCCCTGGACCCCCGATAGTCGGGGCTGCAGGCTCAGCGCTGCATCCTGATAGCGGGGCTTTGCCTGCACGGACTGACGCTCAACCAACGAACCGGCATAAAAATAGCAGGGGCTGCACTGGCTGCGTAGCGAGTGCAAATAGCGGGGGGCTCCTTTTGCCCCTGGATGCACGGAGCTGACGAGGGCGATCAGGATCGCGGTGGCCTTCCTTGACTGCACGGCTGGACGAAGGCGACTTGCGGGGAGGGGCCTCCGGCTCTTGCACGGCTGACGATGGCAAATAGCGGAGGAGGTACTGCTACGGCTGGCGCGAGGCGATTATGCGGGGCCTGACCTCGGCCTGACGAAGTGCAGCATAGCGGGGATCTGCACGGCTGACAGAAAGCCAATTAAGCGGGAGCCGGCTTCTGACGAGGGCGGGATTAGCGGGGGAACACGGCTGACGAGGCGATAGCGGGCTGCGCGGTGACGAGCCTGATAGGCGGGCCTCTACACGGCTTGACGAAGCTGATTAGCGGCGCCTGCACGGACTGACGAGGCAGGATATAGCAGGGGGCTGTCGACTCGTCGAGGCGACTCTAGCTGGACGGCTTGGTCGGACGGCTGACTAGCTGTGGGTGCTGTGTGGCTGAGCGAGTCACGGCCGTTGAAAAAGGCTTAGCGTGTAACTGGTCGATGTGTTGTTTTTTGCAACTAATCGTAGTAGTTACGGATGGTGTTTTAATCAGCGGTCGTTGATGCCCCTGGGGTTGTTGATGAACGGTGCAATGTAGGGTAGTTTCAGCTGGTTTGCGTCGATCTCGATTCATCGGGCAACTAGGGTCATCTCGATGGGAAAGAGCGGCCACACAATTCGAAGTTCAGGCAGACTTGTTGAAGTCGCAGGCAGGAAGATTTATTAAGCTTGAGTTGCGCGATGTGGCGGCTGTTCGATAGTCGGAAGTCACTCGCCTAAGCCACCAAATGTTTAAAATGGTGCCCAGAGGTAAGGGACCTCTGACATGACCGCTTAATTTGTGGCAATGTGAACTGGCATATATGCTTGAAACAGCTGTTGAGCTTAATTTCTGTAAGCTGAACGTTAGTATCGTTTGGTAATGAAGAGCTGCACCAAGATGAGATCGAGCTGAGGTGTTAACTCTCTGCTTCCCGAGAAGGAGGGACACCACCACCTAATGTATGATTTGTTTCATGAGTATATGATGATGTGACAACGTGGACATTGTATGTAACGTAGGACAAGAAGGAAGTGTTGCATGTCGTACCATCGCTCTTGCCACTAAAGGGAAAGACATACAACAACACTGGAAAAGTCTGATCGTGCTGTACTACGTAAGAGAGACGGCGCAGAAACAGGTTAGGTGAATGCAACGAGCCGTACCGTGTATAAGTATTTGTAGTTTATACATGTGCTATTCGCTGATCAAACTATACTATGTAACAATTTAGAACTTGGCGCATGAAAGTACAAAATTACTATTGCTGATTTTGCATTATATAGAAATACAATTTTAGTCGCACAAAAGCAAACATATGGCCAAATAATTCGATAGGACTATAATAACAATGAACAGCACCATGGAAATAAAACATACAAACGCGGTTAGTTGCTAAGGTTTCTCTTCTCTCTCTCTCTCGTCATCATCTCTCTACTCTCTCTCTCTCTCTCTCATCTTCGACATCGTCTCTCTCTCTCTCTCTCTCTCTCATTCTCTTCTCTCTCTTTCTCTTCTCTCTTCTCTCTATCTCTCTGTCTATCTATCTCTCTCTCTCTTCTTTCTCTCTCTAGTGATATTCTCTTTTCTCTCTCTCCTCTTCTTTCTTTCATAAGTCATTTTCTTGTATGCAACGCGACCGCTTGAAAATATAAGAAAAAAGCTAATGTAGGCAGTCAGCTAAAACATTGAAATATGCTGCAGAACAGAAACCAGATATTTATCATTACTTTCTCGTTGCTAATTCTCAGTATCTAGTATTCGTTTACAATAACATAGAAGCGTTAAATTTGCTGTGTAGATATTCAATTTCCTGACTCTGAACTACAGGCATACGTTGATATAGCAGAAATTAATGTCACTAATATGTTTGCATAATTCATCTAAAATATAAAAAGATTACAGAGGCTATGCTGTTGTTATATATCGACATGTATTTTGTATTCTGCACCAATGGCTTATGCTCGTGATTTCTATCATTCTATCGCGATCAATTTATCTAGCTATGAGAGAAGAAGATTCGAGCGTAGATCTGAGGAACGGGGAGAGACCTTGGACGAGAGAGGAGGATGAGAGAGAGAAAAGATGATGAGAAGGGAGAGTGGGGAAGGGGTAAGAGAGAGAAAGATTCGAGAGAGAGAGTAGAGGGGAGGAGTGAGCGGATGGAGAGAAGAGGCTGAGGTGGCAGAGTAGAAGAGTCTGAGAGAAGTGAGAAAGGAGAGGAGGATGGACGAAGAGAGCAGGGAGAGAGAAGAGCTGATGGAAGAGGGGATGCCGGACGAAGAATGAGCGAGAGAGGAGAGCAGACAGGTGGGGGAGGGGTTGACGGAAATAAGCAGCTGTGACCTTGCAGCATCTCTCAGAAGACTAAAACGTGAAGCCATAGATTACTGAACATATGAAAACGGTATAGGAGTCACTATACTTAATATATAATTGTATTGTCTCATACTTACTCCCTTTCTCGAGCTACAAAAGCTCACAATATGGTCTGGTGATTAGTATAGATGTTTTCTTTATTCTTCATAATTTTCATTTTTTTTTCCTTTTTTACTTCCAACAAAAACATATTACGATAGAATAGTTATGTCCCATCTTTAGTCCTTATACCCATTTTATTACTTATTCATAATTCAAGATTATTATGAATTCCCTCTTAGCGTAACGATCGGTTGTTAACCAAGTGAATGACAATTTCTCATTTTCTGAGACTTGTTCCCCTCTCCTTCTTCATAGACCTTCCAATTTGTTTTTACACCTATTTCCTGACCGCGAGAACCTTTTCATGGACTCCACCCCCCCCCCCTCAACTCCAATGGAGAAGCTCTTTGCTTAAATTATAATACAATGTAATTTGTACCAAGAAAATTTAAGTAATTTTAGAATGAACGTTAGTCCATCTAATGTCGGTTGCCTCGAATGGCTCTTGCTGATGGTTTGCAGTTGTAGTTGAGATAACTACTGGAGTGGATTTCTATAATGAGATTTGCCATTTTGGTGTTTTTGTTTCAGAGCAAAGATCTGTATTTTCGCGGGAAAATCATACATAATATAAGCATGGCAGAGCTCACGTCATTATGGCCGTGTTTTTCCTTATACAATAATTTGCTACTTTCATGGAGCTTGGAGGTAAAATTTTTCCCCTGTTATCAACTCGTATAGCGTAAGTCAAATAGACAACGGATGAATGGACACCAGATTACATATGGTGACCGAATCTCTACAAAAAAGTGTGTCTATTAATATATATATAATTATACTATATTATTATACTATATTTATTTTATATATATATTTTATATTCATGTAATGATATATATTACGTGTATATATTATATACTATATATATAATATATATTCTTCATATATACTTCATATATATATATATATATATATGTATTATAGATAGTATATTTCTTATATACACACTTTTGTTATGTAGAGGTCGTCACCCATAATGTAGATATATCATATATATTATTATATATATATAATTAATATATTATAATATTAATATTCAATATATATTATATTATATATAAATATATCTACTATACTACTAATTCTACATATATATTTAGTAATGTATGTTATATTTATCTTATATTATATACATCTGTACATAAATCATTACACGCTTTATTTATACTACTAATAAGCTAATATAAGTTTTTCTTTTTTATGCTATATATATAGTGATATATATATATATCTGGTAATGTTTATGTATATGTATATGTACTGATCTATACATACATATATAATATATATATACTATATATATATATTATATCTATAATATATACTACTTATATAAAATCTCTATTTTTACATTCTATATATATGTGTATAATTTAATTATATATACTATATATATCACACTATATACTAAGTATATCTATAATTATCTATATATTATATTATATTTATATATAATATATATTATATATATATATACTATATTATACCTGAGATACATATACCAGTCTATATCATATATTCCGTGCATATATAGTATTACCCTATATAATATAGTTATAATCATATAAATATTCATTCTATACTTAATATATATAACCTTATTCTCTATACTATATATAATATACTTTACTATATATAATATATCAATGTGTGTGAGTGTAGGTTTGGTGATGTGGTGTGTAGTGTGTGTGTGTATTATAATATATATATGTATATATGATAGTATGTATATGTATGGTATTTATATGTTAAATATGATATCTATATTTTATATTAATTATCTTCTTTATATATATATGATATATAAGTATACTATATATATAGGTAATTTATATTTTTTCATATTATATATACTCCTTTATATAGATCAATATCGTTTATTTACAGGTATATATACTTATCTATATTATCTCTTATATATATATTATATAATATATATTATATTATATTATATTATTTATGTGGTAATATATATATAATATTAGTATACTATATAAGATATCATTATATATATATATTATGTATGTATCTATAACGCAGCTAAATTAGATGTACATTATATATATATATATAAATATATATGTATATATATATTATTATATATCTGACTATATATGTATGGATGTATATATATACAGTTAAATATGTATATATATATAATACTCATCTTATATTTATACTAAAATTTCTATATTATATATAATTTAGTTATATATATGATATATATATATTATATATCAAGAAATATGGATAGTTACCAAAGCTCGAGCAACAACAACCAAATGCCAGACAATCTCTTACAACAAGACTACATATATGTGTAAAACACTAGAATAGGAAGCTCGGGAAATGGTATTGTGAATACAGCGGTCAGAATTAAGTGATCACCGACTGCGAAGCAATAATTATTTAGTATCTGTTGTTACAAGTTTCTGCGCAATAAGAGAGTACTATCATGATGATGTTTTTGGAACGCCTGTGTAGGTAAAGTACGTAGAACGTTTGTA
>NW_028236617.1:0-8970 GCF_977035675.1 Penaeus japonicus | reverse complement strand
TTACCTATTTGCTCATAGCAGGGCAGTGATAGTGAGGTTTTACAGACAATTCCCGTCGGCACCTGATTTGGGACTAGAATTTCTTATTTCATTGCTGCAGTGTACCAACGGGAATTGTCTGTAAAACCTCGCTATCACTGCTCTGTTATGAGCAAATAGGTAATTTCCATGACGGTTGTAAGGCGTCTGGTTAGACAATTCTTTTAGTGGGTCGTGTGGTCTATTGAATTCAGGGTTGGGTCTGTCAATCTGACGGCTTGAGTTTGAGTCCCGGTCAGGGAGGTAAAATTTGTATTTCTATATTGAAACGCGTTACTGCACTCTACCATCTTTCTCATATATATGTATGTGTGTAAGTGTGTGTATGTGTTTGTATATATATCCTCTCTCCCTCTCTCTCTCTATGTCTGTCTCTCTGTCAAAGAGTTAGCTGCATAGATGTTTTTGCATAGACACGTTCTGTATCTTGCATACACATCGGCAGAGGTGAGCCCACCCTAGTCACTAAGGAGCATTATCAAAAACTGAACCTACCATCCCAGGGAAGGACTGGATCCTGGCGACACGAGGCACGGACATCACCGAAGCCTTTGAGAGTTCCCACATCTCGACCTTAGCGGAGAAACTGCTTTCCAAGTACTACTTGAGGGATGCCGCCAAACCCAGAGTTTCGCCATACACCTTCCACGACAATGGCTTCTTCAGGACGTTCAAGAGGAAGGTAAATATGAAGTCACGTGTATCGTGTGTATCACATGTCAATGTCGAATGGATGTAAGTCAGTGAATATATGGGACACTTGCAGACCTTGCATGAATAAAATATATTGGTTGTGAATGTAGATGCATTGCGTTGCGTTGATCTCTTGTTCTCTCGGCCAGGTGAGACCGGTCCTACAGAAGGTGGGACGTGGCTCGGACTGGAAAATTATTCTTATTCAGGACGGACTCGCTCTCACCTTCGCTGCTTTGGCTGTGGTCGCTATTCTCGCTCAGTCCTTCTTCGCAGCTGCTCTGTGCGGTATATCATCTGAAGCTCTTTCGTATGGTTCACATACGCATGGATGGATATTGCTAGGGTTGTAAAAGGCAAATGCCAAACTAAGATCTCAGGTCTCTCTCTCTTTTTCTCTTTGTTCACATCCAGACACCATGATTTCCAGGTGTAGTCCTGGCGATGGTGAGCATGTGTGCCCACAACTTCTTCCACCAGAAGGACAACTGGAGGATGTACCTCTTTGACCTGACTCTCCTATCTTCCTACGACTGGAGGATAAGCCATGCCCTCTCGCACCACCTCTTCCCCAACACCATATACGACCTCGAGATCTCCGCCCTGGAGCCTGTCTTTGAGTTCCTGCCGAAGGCCAACAAAACGTGGCTCCAGCGCTACGGGAGTTACGTCTACAGCTTGGCCTTCTTTCCACTATTTTTCTTTTTGGAAGTCTTCAATAAATGGAAAATGATAACCCTTGGACAGCGGAAGATGAGGCCTGAGAATGTCTTGCCTCTCCTTGAACTGGTTCTTTACTGTGCTTTCGTACCTTCAATTTGGTCTGGTCTAAAGTAAGTAAACTTGTGAAAATATGTACTACGTAAAGAATACATCATTTTACTATCGCAAACAACAAAATTTTTCAAGTTCCTTCAATGATTCTAAGGCCGTAGGATATCCTGAAAATTACACCTCATGTATTACAGATTATGGTTAGTGATGCATAGTGCGTGTAGTGTGTGGTTCTTGTTCATTGGACTGACAGCTGCGCACCACCACCCTGACATCTACCACGAGGGAGACGCGATGAGAGACAACCCAGATTGGGGCCTCTGCCAACTGGATGCTGTGAGAGACAGGCAAGTTCAAGGTTTTTCCTCAACAGGCAGATAGTCAAAACTTTGGTATTAATGTGACTTGCGGGATGCTCAAGGCTAAATTTCGTAGTATAGTTTGACACACAACATTAACACTTAGGTTACGTTTTGACAGAAGTCACACAACGATATCCAATTTTACGCTGCTCCATTTCAGAGTGGAAGTGACAGGGAACTTGTTCCTCGTCTCCACCACCTTCGGAGACCATAGTCTACACCACCTGTTGCCTACAGTGGACCACTCGAAGCTAAAGTACCTCTACCCGGCGTTCTTCGAGACTTGCAAGGAATTCGACGTGCCCTTCCAACTCGTGCGTCAATGGGAGTTGGTTTGTGGGAAGTACCTTCAGCTGGCCAACATCACGCCCAACACCAGTCCCCCAGGCTATAAAGCAAAGAAGGAGTAGCTGATATGACAACTTGCCTTCGTGAAATGTAATGTGTTTTGAGTAAATATGAAACCTTTTGCTCCATGGCGGTCTTATTTCATCCACTTTTTGTACCTACATCCATACTTATATACAAACATAAGATACACAGATGAATTGCACGTATACAACCTGGTACAGGGTGAGGATGCATGGAACAGGGAGAGGATGCATGGAACAGGGAGAGGATGCATGGAACAGGGAGAGGATGCATGGAACAGGGAGAGGATGCATGGAACAGGGAGAGGATGCATGGAACAGGGAGAGGATGCATGGAACAGGGAGAGGATGCATGGAACAGGGAGAGGATGCATGGAACAGGGAGAGGATGCGTGGAACAGGGTGAGGATACATGGAACAGGGAGAGGATGCGTGGAACAGGGTGAGGATACATGGAACAGGGAGAGGATGCGTGGAACAGGGTGAGGATGCATGGAACAGGGAGAGGATGCGTGGAATAAGGGTAGTATATGTGGATCAGGGTGAGGATGCATGGAACAGGGAGAGGATGCGTGGAACAGGGGTAGTATGCGTGGAACAGGGTGAGGATGCGTGGAACAGGGAGAGGATGCTTGGAACAGGGAGAGGATGCTTGGAACAGGGAGAGGATGCTTGGAACAGGGAGAGGATGCTTGGAACAGGGAGAGGATGCTTGGAACAGGGAGAGGATGCTTGGAACAGGGAGAGGATGCTTGGAACAGGGAGAGGATGCTTGGAACAGGGAGAGGATGCTTGGAACAGGGAGAGGATGCTTGGAACAGGGAGAGGATGCTTGGAACAGGGAGAGGATGCGTGGAACAGGGAGAGGATGCGTGGAACAGGGAGAGGATGCTTGGAACAGGGAGAGGATGCGTGGAACAGGGAGAGGATGCGTGGAACAGGGAGAGGATGCGTGGAACAGGGAGAGGATGCGTGGAACAGGGAGAGGATGCGTGGAACAGGGAGAGGATGCTTGGAACAGGGAGAGGATGCGTGGAACAGGGAGAGGATGCTTGGAACAGGGAGAGGATGCTTGGAACAGAGAGAGGATGCTTGGAACAGGGAGAGGATGCGTGGAACAGGGAGAGGATGCGTGGAACAGGGAGAGGATGCGTGGAACAGGGAGAGGATGCGTGGAACAGGGAGAGGATGAGTGAAACAGGGAGAGGATGAGTGAAACAGGGAGAGGATGCGTGGAACAGGGAGAGGATGAGTGAAACAGGGAGAGGATGAGTGAAACAGGGAGAGGATGCGTGGAACAGGGAGAGGATGAGTGGAACAGGGAGAGGATGTGTGGAACAGGGAGAGGATGCATGGAACAGGGAGAGGATGCGTGGAACAGGGAGAGGATGCGTGGAACAGGGAGAGGATGCGTGGAACAGGGAGAGGATGCGTGGAACAAGGAGAGGATGCGTGGAACAGGGAGAGGATGCGTGGAACAGGGAGAGGATGCGTGGAACAGGGAGAGGATGCGTGGAACAGGGAGAGGATGCGTGGAACAGGGAGAGGATGCGTGGAACAGGGAGAGGATGAGTGAAACAGGGAGAGGATGCGTGGAACAGGGAGAGGATGCGTGGAACAGGGAGAGGATGCGTGGAACAGGGAGAGGATGCGTGGAACAGGGAGAGGATGCGTGGAACAGGGAGAGGATGCGTGGAACAGGGAGAGGATGCGTGGAACAGGGAGAGGATGAGTGGAACAGGGAGAGGATGCGTGGAACAGGGAGAGGATGCGTGGAACAGGGAGAGGATGCGTGGAACAGGGAGAGGATGCGTGGAACAGGGAGAGGATGCGTGGAACAAGGAGAGGATGCGTGGAACAGGGAGAGGATGAGTGAAACAGGGAGAGGATGCGTGGAACAGGGAGAGGATGCGTGGAACAGGGAGAGGATGAGTGGAACAGGGAGAGGATGAGTGGAACAGGGAGAGGATGCGTGGAACAGGGAGAGGATGAGTGGAACAGGGAGAGGATGCGTGGAACAGGGAGAGGATGCGTGGAACAGGGAGAGGATGCGTGGAACAGGGAGAGGATGCGTGGAACAGGGAGAGGATGCGTGGAACAGGGAGAGGATGCTTGGAACAGGGAGAGGATGCTTGGAACAGGGAGAGGATGCGTGGAACAGGGAGAGGATGCGTGGAACAGGGAGAGGATGCGTGGAACAGGGAGAGGATGCTTGGAACAGGGAGAGGATGCGTGGAACAGGGAGAGGATGTGTGGAACAGGGAGAGGATGCGTGGAACAGGGAGAGGATGAGTGGAACAGGGAGAGGATGCGTGGAACAGGGAGAGGATGCGTGGAACAGGGAGAGGATGCGTGGAACAGGGAGAGGATGCGTGGAACAGGGAGAGGATGCGTGGAACGAACAGGAGAGGATGCGTGGAACAGGAGAGGATGAGTGGAACAGAGTGAGGATGCGTGGAACAGGGAGAGGATGCGTGGAACAGGGAGAGGATGAGTGGAACAGGAACAGGGAGAGGATGCGTGGAACAGGGAGAGGATGCGTGGAACAGGGAGAGGATGCGTGGAACAGGGAGAGGATGAGTGGAACAGGAACAGGGAGAGGATGCGTGGAACAGGGAGAGGATGCGTGGAACAGGGAGAGGATGAGTGGAACAGGAACAGGGAGAGGATGCGTGGAACAGGGAGAGGATGCGTGGAACAGGGAGAGGATGCGTGGAACAGGGAGAGGATGCGTGGAACAGGGAGAGGATGCGTGGAACAGGGAGAGGATGCGTGGAACAAGGAGAGGATGCGTGGAACAGGGAGAGGATGCGTGGAACAGGGAGAGGATGCGTGGAACAGGGAGAGGATGCGTGGAACAGGGAGAGGATGCGTGGAACAGGGAGAGGATGAGTGGAACAGGGAGAGGATGCGTGGAACAGGGAGAGGATGAGTGGAACAGGGAGAGGATGCGTGGAACAGGGAGAGGATGCGTGGAACAGGGAGAGGATGCGTGGAACAGGGAGAGGATGCGTGGAACAGGGAGAGGATGAGTGGAACAGGAACAGGGAGAGGATGCGTGGAACAGGGAGAGGATGAGTGGAACAGGAACAGGGAGAGGATGCGTGGAACAGGGAGAGGATGAGTGGAACAGGAACAGGGAGAGGATGCGTGGAACAGGGAGAGGATGAGTGGAACAGGAACAGGGAGAGGATGCGTGGAACAGGGAGAGGATGCGTGGAACAGGGAGAGGATGCGTGGAACAGGGAGAGGATGAGTGGAACAGGGAGAGGATGCGTGGAACAGGGAGAGGATGCGTGGAACAGGGAGAGGATGAGTGGAACAGGGAGAGGATGCGTGGAACAGGGAGAGGATGCGTGGAACAGGGAGAGGATGCGTGGAACAGGGAGAGGATGCGTGGAACAGGGAGAGGATGAGTGGAACAGGGAGAGGATGCGTGGAACAGGGAGAGGATGCGTGGAACAGGGAGAGGATGAGTGGAACAGGGAGAGGATGCGTGGAACAGGGAGAGGATGCGTGGAACAGGGAGAGGATGCGTGGAACAGGGAGAGGATGCGTGGAACAGGGAGAGGATGAGTGGAACAGGGAGAGGATGAGTGGAACAGGAACAGGGAGAGGATGCGTGGAACAGGGAGAGGATGCGTGGAACAGGGAGAGGATGCGTGGAACAGGGAGAGGATGCGTGGAACAGGGAGAGGATGAGTGGAACAGGGAGAGGATGCGTGGAACAGGGAGAGGATGCGTGGAACAGGGAGAGGATGCGTGGAACAGGGAGAGGATGCGTGGAACAGGGAGAGGATGCGTGGAACAGGGAGAGGATGCGTGGAACAGGGAGAGGATGCGTGGAACAGGGAGAGGATGCATGGAACAGGGAGAGGATGCATGGAACAGGGAGAGGATGAGTGGAACAGGGAGAGGATGCATGGAACAGGGAGAGGATGCGTGGAACAGGGAGAGGATGCGTGGAACAGGGTGAGGATGCGTGGAACAGGGAGAGGATGAGTGGAACAGGGAGAGGATGCGTGGAACAGGGAGAGGATGCGTGGAACAGGGAGAGGATGCGTGGAACAGGGAGAGGATGCGTGGAACAGGGAGAGGATGCGTGGAACAGGGAGAGGATGCATGGAACAGGGAGAGGATGCATGGAACAGGGAGAGGATGCGTGGAACAGGGAGAGGATGCGTGGAACAGGGAGAGGATGCGTGGAACAGGGAGAGGATGCGTGGAACAGGGAGAGGATGCGTGGAACAGGGAGAGGATGCGTGGAACAGGGAGAGGATGCGTGGAACAGGGAGAGGATGCGTGGAACAGGGAGAGGATGCGTGGAACAGGGAGAGGATGCGTGGAACAGGGAGAGGATGCGTGGAACAGGGAGAGGATGCGTGGAACAGGGAGAGGATGCGTGGAACAGGGAGAGGATGCGTGGAACAGGGAGAGGATGCGTGGAACAGGGAGAGGATGCGTGGAACAGGGAGAGGATGCGTGGAACAGGGAGAGGATGCTTGGAACAGGGAGAGGATGCGTGGAACAGGGAGAGGATGCGTGGAACAGGGAGAGGATGCGTGGAACAGGGAGAGGATGCGTGGAACAGGGAGAGGATGAGTGGAACAGGGAGAGGATGCGTGGAACAGGGAGAGGATGCTTGGAACAGGGAGAGGATGCGTGGAACAGGGAGAGGATGCGTGGAACAGGGAGAGGATGCGTGGAACAGGGAGAGGATGCGTGGAACAGGGAGAGGATGCGTGGAACAGGGAGAGGATGTGTGGAACAGGGAGAGGATGCTCTGAACAGGGAGAGGATGCGTGGAACAGGGAGAGGATGCGTGGAACAGGGAGAGGATGCGTGGAACAGGGAGAGGATGCGTGGAACAGGGAGAGGATGCTTGGAACAGAGAGAGGATGCTTGGAACAGGGAGAGGATGCGTGGAACAGGGAGAGGATGCTTGGAACAGGGAGAGGATGCGTGGAACAGGGAGAGGATGCGTGGAACAGGGAGAGGATGCTTGGAACAGGGAGAGGATGCGTGGAACAGGGAGAGGATGCTTGGAACAGGAAGAGGATGCGTGGAACAGGGAGAGGATGCGTGGAACAGGGAGAGGATGCGTGGAACAGGGAGAGGATGCGTGGAACAGGGAGAGGATGCGTGGAACAGGGAGAGGATGCGTGGAACAGGGAGAGGATGCGTGGAACAGGGAGAGGATGCTTGGAACAGGGAGAGGTTACGTGGAACAGGGAGAGGTTACGTGGAACAGGGAGAGGATGCTTGGAATAGGAAGAGGATGCTATATATATATTATATACATATGATATATATATAATATATATGTATATAATATATATTTATATAATATATATATATATATATATATATATATATATATATATATATATATATATATATATATATATATATATTATATATATATATATATATATATATATAATATATATATATATATATATATATTATATATATTATATATATATATTCATATAATAAATATATTAACTATATAATGTTTATATCTATATATATTAAATATAAATATATATTAGCGTTATATATATTATTCATATAAATATATATATATATATATATATATATATATATATTATATATATATATATATATACATATACACACAAAAATATTATTCAATATCTCTCTCTCTCTCTCTACTCACTCTCATCCACACTCTCTAACACTATTACATATATATAATATATATATATATATATATATATATATAATATATATATATTCTATATATATTCTCTCTAACAATATATATATTTTATATAAATATTTGAAGATATATATATCAATCGTTTATATATATTATATATATATATATGTTAATATATATATATATATATATATTTATATAATATATATATATATTATATATGTATATATATATATATTTATATTGGCACACACACACACACATCAACCATCACACACACACACACACACCCGACATATAACTATATATATATATATATATATATATCATTATATATATAATATATTATATATAACAATGTATATATCTATATATATATTATATATATATAATATATACTATATAATATAAATACTATATAACTATAGTTACATATATATATATATATATATTTATATATATATATATATATATTAATATATATATATTATGCTAGAGAGAGAGAGAGAGAGAGAAAGAGAAAACGAGAGAGAGAGAGAGAGAGAGAGAGAGAGAGAGAGAGAGAGACATCCTTATTAGTTGCATGAATTTTAAACGGTAGCGGTAGCTGGCAACCTACCAAGCGTAAAAAGTTTCTGAACCGAGACCATATGCTTTCAAAAACTAAGGCTTAATACATTCTCTTATAAATAGATCATGTCTGCATAATGAATAGTTCGATCTGATAATGTCAATTATTTCTTCCCAATAGACAATAGAGGCGGGGACAGCATTCAAGGACACAACGATAAACATCACCCAGAACCAGTCGAGTCGTACCCAGTCTACATAACGGGACAGAAGGTCAGTGACAGTTTTGTTGTGGAACGCTGTTTCGTCACGGAATTAAGTGCTGTTTTGAATTGATCAGTTGTTGAGGTAGGTGGGCGGTGTTAGATGAATTTAGCGTGGCGAGGAAGGGTTGAGTCCTGTTTGTATTTTAGTTATAGAAAGGAGAGTGGTCTTTCTCTTCTCTCTCTCTGTCTCTCTCTCTCTCTCTCTCTCT
>NW_028236616.1:0-6463 GCF_977035675.1 Penaeus japonicus | reverse complement strand
TAATTTTTTTTATTATTTTAATTTTTTTATAATTAATTCATAAATATATATATAAATAATATATTATTTTTTTATATATTATTTCTATAATATATATATATATATTATATGTATATATTTATGTATATTATTATTTATTTAAAAATTATATATTTTTATATTATTTAAAATATATATATTATATATTTATATTTTGTAGGGGTAGAATTGTGTGTGTAGTGTGTAATATATGTATTATTATTATGTATATATATAAATATAAATATATAATATTTATATATATTATATTATTATTTATTATATATATATATATATATTATATTATATTCACATTCACACCACATCAACCCTTCACACATCACAATCACAATCCAACTCACACACTCACCACACACACACAACACACACACACACACACACACCACACACACACACCAACAACAACCCCAACACACCACCACCCACACACACATAAAACCTCAACCAACAATGAAAATGAGATTGTAGGATCAAAAGACCAAGGAAAGGGGTAAAAAAAGTAAGTTGTTTATGTTTTTTACAGATGTACAAGTGATTTTAATGATTGCATAAGTTTTTTAAATCTTCATGAAAAAGAGAGAGATAGGAATTTACATACCATGCATTCCGGCTAGGATAACATTCAGAAAATGAAAAAAAAAAAGAAAAGAAAAAAAAAAATGTGATGAAAAATGCAAAAATTTCTAAATCAGCTATAATCTCAAAGGTGAATAAATGTTAAAGATTGTTGAACTTAAAACAAATTCCAGGTTAAAACCCTTAAAGAAAAATAGTTTTTTGAGTAAGCAGAGCTTTTGGTGAAAGGGGGATAAGCAAAAAAAGGAAAAGGGGTTTATTTTGAATTTTTAAATTTTTTCGTTAAGAGTTTTGTTTTTTCCCTTTTTTTTGCCATTTTTCACTCCATTAACTACGAAATTTTCCTTTCTTATGAAAATTCCCTTTTTTTGATAATTCCCCCTCCTAAATTTTTTTTTAGATTTATTTTTCCTTTTGTTTTTTAATTTCCTTTTAGTTTTATTTCTTAAACCTTTTTAAATATTTATGGCTGTTGCTGTGTGCCTTGCCTTTGTAGAATAATATCTAGTGAATGATAACTATGAAATCTTTTTTTTTGGTAAAATTTTAAAGCATGCTTTGGGTTTTAATGTTTTATTCATCCCTTGTAGTGAATGTAATATTTTGCATGTATAAGAAAAAAAACAACAATGGGGAAATGGTTTTTTTTCATACTTTGTATTGTTTCAAATAGTTGGAAATTGGGCCCCCTATTTTCAATGGGGAAAGAGATTACACGTGTGGGAAAAAACGACTTTTTATGTTACGCATAAATTATTGCATTTTAAATCATTTCAAGAAACGAAATGTGGTTGCGTATATGACATTGATCTCAGATGTGGGGAAACAAGCAAGTTCTCATTCGTGACTGATTCGGGGAATTTACAATCCTTTAATTAAAGCCTCCTTTTCTGAGGGTTGCTTTTTGCAATTTAACGTACATTTTATTTTTTTTTCCATGGCCCCAAATTTTTTTGGGTATTGGGATCATGATAAAACAAGAAAAGTGCAAATTTATTGTCAGTCGCAAAGGGGGTTTTTGAAATTTTTTTAATTTTTTTTTTGGAAAAAATTTTATTTGTGGTTTTTTAAAATTTTTTTTTTATATATTTTTTTATTTTTTTTATTAGTTTTTTTTTTATTTTGCTGGTTGGGGTGGGGTTATTTTTATATTTTTTAAATTGTTTTTTTTTATTAATTTGTATTTAATTATAATTTTTTTTAATATTTTTATATTATATTTATTTTATTTTTTTATATATTTATTATTTAATAATAATTTTTTTTATTTTTTATTTTGGTTTTTGTTTTTTTTGAAAATTTTTGGCATATATATTATATTTTTTTTTGTTTTTTAAATATTTATATAATTTATTTTTATTTTTATTTTTTTTTTTTTGTGTATTTATTTATTTTTAAATTATTTAATAAATTTTATTTTCAATTTTATTTTTTATTGTTTTTTATTATTTTTTTTTAAATTTTTACATTACAAAATTAAAAATTTTATTTTTAATAAATTTTTATATATTTATATTTTTTTTTTATATTTATATTTTTGTTTTATATATATATATATATTATATATATATTATTATTATAATTTTTTTTTAGTATGTATATTTTTTAAACATTTATTTTGTATTTTTATTTTATTTTTATTTATAATTAAAATAATTTATCTTCAATACACTTACACATTAAACATACCTACACATGCTGTTTTAATGAAAAAGGATTTTTTTATATATTATATATATTATTTTTATTAATATATATATATATTAATATATATTATATGTATGGTTGGTGTTTTTTTAATTTTTAATATATTTTTTAATTTTATATATATTTTTTATATTAATTTATGTATGTATTTTAATTATATATATATTTTTTATATTTATATAATGTTTTTTATATAATATTTATATATATATATATTATATTTTAACTATTTTAAATTTTATATATATTTTACATATAATATAAATATTATATATATTTTATATATTTTATATATAAAATTATATAAATATATAAATTGTATTTATATATTTTATAAAAATTATATTATATATATATTATTATATTTTTATATATAGATGTATGTTTTGTGATATTTTTAATTATATATTTTATATTAATATATTATATATATATATATATAAATAATGTATATTATAAATTTTATATATTATTATATTTTTATATATATAATTGTATGATGTTGTTGTATATATCTATAATGTATAATTTTTTTTAATATAGATATTTTGTATATGTATATATATATTTTTAATATATATATAATATATAATATTATATATATATATTAATATACAATTTTTACATTACATATATATTAATATTATATATGTTATATATTTTAATAAATTTATATAAAATATATAAATATGTATATTACATATAATTTATATATTTTTTTTTATAACACATGCAAAAAAAAATGTGATATATATATTTTATTAATATTTTCTTTTTTATAATAAAATTTTATAATTATTTTAATATAATATATATTTGTATGTATGTAATATTGAATGGAATTGAATTATATTATTTTTTATTTTATTAAATTTTTTTCTTTTCATTTCTATTTGTATGTATATGTTCTGTTTTAAAAAAAAAACAGACACTTTAAAATAAAAAGCCCCAACTCATTTATATGCAATATTTATGCAAGTGTTATGATAAATTCTGTAAGTTTTACCCAAAATTAGGTTACTGTAATCAATGGTTTTGTAATGTTATGATGCAGCCCCAAAATTTTTTAAGACAAATAGCATGTCTTATCTACTCAACTGCACTAAAAAATTTAAAGCTGAAATATTTTTTTTTTAAAGTACAGAAAAAAAAGTTACATTTTTATGAAAGTAGTAATTGATAGAAAAAAAGGTCCCAAAGGGGAAAAGGTTTTTCAGTAGGTGAAATCCCAAGCGTTATTTAAATAAACCCTTGTATTGCAAACCCAAATCGCACTGCCCCGTTTACCAAAATTTAAGCAAAAGTTCCCGTCGGCTTGCAGGCTTCATTGCCCCCAAAATGCTTTTTTTTATTTATTTGTTTCTTATATTTTTTTCTAAAAAAATTTTTTTGCTTTTTACAAAAATAAAACACTCATAGTACACATAGCCACAAAATTTTTTTACATCATTGTTAGACATAATTTATAGTTTACCCCCAAGTAAAAAAGATTATGAAAAAAAAAAATTGGGAATATTTAACCCATAAACTTGAGTTCTCTAGTATGTAAACCTTTTATGGTAGAGATGGCAAATTTAAAAGGTATTTCTACACTTTTTTGCACATATTATCTTTTTCTAGTTGCAACCACCCCCTGTGCCCTTTTAAAAGGTCTGCACGATAGAGATGGTTGAGCACAAAAAGTTTTTTATAAAAAGATTTTGGAGTCGTCGACCCAAAACAGATCTCTCTCTTCCCTCTTTTTCTTTCACTCTCCGCTCTTTTTTTCCTTTTTTTTGAAGTGGGAAAAGACTTTGACAAGAGTCAGTTGCAGATATCATATTTATGTATGTTATAAGATGATACAGAATGTGTAAGGGAAAAATGTTTTGTTAAATTCTTTTCCCCTGAAATACATTATCAAGGAAAAATAAGATCTGTTTTACCAATTCAACCACGTGGAATCACTTTTTGAAACACATCAGAGGAGCTTGGGTAATTACTATAGGTTTTTAGGGATTTGCATATATTTGTCTGAGTGTTCCACGGGGTGTTCACTATCCGGGTGTAACCCGGGTCCAAATTTTCCTCCCTACCCGTCCTGTGAAATGACCCCTATGTCCTGTGAGTTTTAAGGACCTTTATCCTTTTGTTCACATATAATGACTGGACTTATACATATATGGATGAATATTTCATACATATATGTATAAAGTAAGTGTGTAATAATGTTGTGGTCTCTTTTTTTGAGAATGAGCTGTGCCTAATTTTTTTGATTTATTTTTGTATTCTATTTTTTTTATATTTGGAAATCTTTTGTCTGAAATTTTGCTTAGGCCTTTATAAACGTAAAGCTTTCGCTGATTTATTAGAATTTTTCCCTCACTATTTTTTCTAAAGAGAATTTTTTTAAAACCAACATATTTTTGATATGGCATATATGGATTGCGTTTTAACAATTTTTGACTAGTTGTATATAGTATAACCACTTACATTTTGTATACATGCAGCATTTCTATACAAGACAAAATGTAAACATGTATACTTGCTCTAACATCCACATGACGATCTTAACAGCCACAGTAGAAAGTCAAGTCTCACTCTGTAATCTACGTGAGATTATTTTTTGTTCCTCCATTTTCTATCAATTATTATTTTACATTCACTTTTTTCTTTTTACATTTTATCTACATTTTTACATTTTTCTATATTTCCATATTTTTTATTTTTTCATAGGAAAGCAAACAGGGATTGGAAATGGAAGTTCCCACTTCAAGAGGAACTGTGACATCAACAGGAAAAATATATTCAATGTTTTGCATCTTATCTTTTTTTTCACATATTTTATTACTACTTGCTCGCTTATTTAATGTGTAACCTAGTTCTCATTCTCTACCCGGGTTTTTCGTAATAAATGGTTTTCATCTGAATATAACGTTGAATTTCAAGATTTTTGCTATTGATGTTGCGCATGCTGATGTAATATTTCAGAAATTACTGTTCAATATTCAGCTTTATTTAGGCTTCATATGGACGCAGTTTTTAAAATATGTAGGTTTTTTAATGGGTTATATATTATGAGACTAAAAAGTTAGTTTCTGTGCTCTATAGTATATATGATTTTTTTTCTTGGTTCATTTGTTTCATTCGTTTCATTTTATTTAAAAAGACTTTTTTTTTGTAAGTTCAGATAGGAAAGTTTTATACTCTGTATATTATTAAACTTATGTTTTGGTCCTTCATTATTTATATAAAGTGTCCAAGGTTAGTAAATTTTCTTAAAGGTTTTATATTTCTTTTAATATTTATGGCACTCTTATTTAAGAAAGCTCTTATTCTGATATCAAAGTTTTTCTTTCCATTAACAAATTAAAAAGTCTTATTACGCACGATACATTGCAGTATGAAAGTTTTGTCCATTGAGAACCCATGGTAGTTTTTTTTTTTTATTAATCAAATATTTAGACTTTGATTACAAAAAAAAAAAAATTTTTTGATGACCATCATTTATGACATTAACTATGAAACAAGGCAAAAGCTAAGCAATGGGTTTGTGAAACACATTAGTTACCCTTGAAATAAATCCACGTTTTCTCTCTATACCGAGGTAGAAAAAGCCAAATGCCTTCAAGTTGGATGTTACCCTGTGAGTTGGATGCTTTTTTATAAAAACCCACCCTCCTTATTCCTTAAACATTCTTATCAAAGTCTGATTTTTGTGCTCAGTATTTCTAGAGATGTAGATATATGTATTCCCTACGGTATTAGTATCACATTTATTTTTCTTTTCAAAGTTATATGTCTGTCATATGTTCCGCATAGATTGCTGTATTTGTAGTCTTTGTAAGTTAAGGTTTCAAAGGATCTGGGAAAGTAAATTTGAGTACTTGAAATGTTAAGGGAAAAAAAAAAGAAATGATTCTCAAGTACAGTTTGATTTAATGGTACATATAGAGTTACAGTACTAGCTTTTTAGCATGGGACAGCGACATAGGGGTCGAAAGTAGGACTTCACATCCCCAAAATAGCCACTAGCGTTCTCTGTGTGAATTAATTCCTGTATCTGTACAAGGAAGAAAAAGGAGTTTCAGTGGAATTCTTTACCCTTCAACCAACACTTATTCTGCACTGTTGCTTATGGGCATTGCTTTTTAATGTACTG